>NC_057810.1:465916847-466216847 GCF_018294505.1 Triticum aestivum | reverse complement strand
AGGAATCTCTCTCTCTCTTCTCGTCGTTAGTGGTGAGGCGTGGGTAATTTTTTTATTATTTCCCTCCAGCATGTGTAGATATTGGGACACTTGATTCTGTTGGCGATATGTCGTGATATATCGGCGTATAGTACTTTTTCTATGAAAATATGCCATTGGTCTCTTTCTCCCTAAAATATAATTCGTGTTTAAATTTGACTATGAATTTCCCTTATAGTATGCCCACAAGATAATCAAATTATATTCATGACATATACCCACGATATTATTGTTTGATCCATAACTTTTGCTTATTTTACCCCTCCTTTTCGAAAGAGCGATGATAATTTCTCAACATACAACTTTAAAAGATAATAAGTCCTCAACGTATAGATTAAGGAGGAAAGACATGAACCTTACTATCCAAAATTACTACAATGCCATATTAGAAATGACTACAATGCAAGATTTGAGGAGAGGGCGACGGGGTGAGGGTAGTCTCGGAAGAAGTTCACCAAAATAGCACATGCGCTCTTTTTAAGCTTACACCATTCTTTTGAGACTGATGGGAGCAATTATCAAAATTACGAAAAGTTGAATGCATGGATACTTGTGCGCTCTATAGTTTGGAACAAATAGACTATCAATGCAAACAATTGAGCACAACAAAGAAATGGAATGACTACCTAGGAAAATTAGTTTTCGGCCCAGAAGGCAAGCATGTAACAGATTGTAAGTGATTAATATCTCGTCTTGTGTAGCTTACCATCATCTCTAGTTTGGTCGCTTTTATGATGCGATAAAAATGGATTGTGGTGTTTTATTCCTTGTACTCATTTGTCTATAGGGTTTGTGTTGAAGGACAATACAAGAGCAAACAACGCAAAAGTGAAGTCAAGAACACTTGTGACGAGCTTAAAAAGGGCCCTTTCACAAATTGTGACGGGCTCATACCTAGCATCCCCATGTATACACATCGGCGAATGCTTGGGGGGAGGGGGACGGGGAGGGGGGTTCTCATGCTTTCACAAATGCATGCACATGATCGTGCCTATCCTTGATATTCCAAAAAAAATATCATTACTACTAAAGTATCATCGGTCTTCTAAAATTTGATGCATTAATTGTTTGACTTATTTGCGATCCTCACTCTCCAAATTCAAAGCTATGTCACCACCTAGAATTCTAGATACTACCAAATCAACACGTCAGCTGCGTAGTGAATGCGATCAAACTCATATTTGAGAATAAGAGTCATAGAAGGCGAGGAGGAACAAAAGGAGATAAGGCAATAAATACTGGGTAAAAGAAGTACTACTCCTTAACTATTTTTGTGTGAAAGAATAAAACATACCACGTGACACATGTGCTAAGGGCATGGCCAATGCATAGCCTCAGGGCGATCTTTCGCATGCCATGTAGCATCGGATGTTAGGAGAAATAGGTTCGAATGAAAAAACGGGATCCTCTACAAGAGGCGGCTGCTTGTAGAGAAAAAATGTTCTTCAGTGTAAAAAGCTAAAAAAAATAAAGTGGAGAGTAGAGATGCACGTGTACTAGAGTCTTTACTTTTTATTCTTTCATGAGGTCCACTAATGGTAGCTTGCATTAGGAGAAAAAAATTAATGTAGATGCATCAAACTTCTTTTTCTCATGAGGCGTATGCATCTATATGCCATCATAGTGCATGCCCTAAGCAATCCTTAATTTTTTTTTGAAAGAATAAAACAGTTAACTCAGATTCATCTTACACGCCCATGGCTTGGGAACGAAAAGAAGACTCAGGAAAAACACGTCGAAAATTGATTTTTCTTACAAAACCTAGACAAAGCTTATCAATTCCGATATCTCGCGGGCAGCGCCGATACGAACCAAGACGAGGGGCACTATGGCCGTCCCTATCCGCTGGGCTGACGTGGCAACTCCGGGGCCACCGGCTGCTGGTCAGGGCCTTTGACCGCCTCTGGGAGCGATCCCGTGCGGCGACGGCCCGTGTGGCCCTTGAGCCGTACGCACAGGCGCAGGACACGTGCGGAAGGCGACGACGGGATCATCGTCCCCTCCCCTCCGATCGAGACGAGAGAGGCCTCTGCGCGTCTGCGTTTGCCCGGCTGGACGGTGGCGACTGCGACGGTCCGGTCGGCACCACAGTCCCTCCCCTGGTCGTACGCCGTCTCCCCCGAACATGTGGGGCGCCAGTGCTCGGCCGACGCGTGCCCACCGGATTCCTTGCGTTTTCATGGGGGAAAGGGACGGATCGTGTGCTGCGCTCAAGATTTATTTTGATACCGCACTGGCCTCAGGCCTACTTCACCGCGCGATCTCAAATGGACGTCCGTTTTGTCCGGATTCTGTCCGTTTAGGTAGTGATTTGGGGTCGTGTCTGGACCTGTCCTGGGATGCGGTGGACGTGCGCCCAACGCGTGGCCGCATCCATTTGGCCCATCCTGTCCGTCAGGGCCAAAAATGCCCAAAATGCATCAAAACTAGTTTCTAACCCAAATATTTGTCTGAATATTAAAATAGTTTTACAACTCAACTGAAATTGTCTTTAATAAAATGGTTTTACAACCAAATCGAAAATTGTCTTGACTGAACCTAAATTGGACGAATACATCTATTGGTTGCCAATGTGATCCCAGACGTGCTCAACCAAGTCATTTTGAAGATTCAAATGAGTGTGCCAATCACGCATCTCACGGTGGAATTGGACAAACTGTTCAAATGTGGCCGGGTCTTGGTGCAGGGGCTCAATATTTTCACCTTGATAATCAAATCCTTGGTCGAAGGTACTCTCATCACGCTCGTCCTCGACGATCATGTTGTGCATAATCACACAAGCAGTCATCACCTCCCAAAGCTTCCTTTCATCCTATGACAGTGCAGGGTTTCGAACGATACCCCACCGGGATTGAAGCACACCAAAAGCACGTTCCACATCCTTTCTAACACTCTCTTGCATTTGGGCAAATCACTTTCTCTTCTCACCTTGGGGTTTCGAGAGCGGTCGCCGGCGGTCGTGTCCCCTCCGCCATCGGCAAGGACGGCGACGGCCAAACCTCCCCCGATAGACGACCAAAACTACGACGAAAGCGCGGGCGTGGTGGCGGCCATGTCGAGACGTAGTTTGGTATGGATGGCGCGGGGCTGCGCGGTGAGGAGGCGGCCGGAGAATAGAGGCGGCGCCGGCGGCGGGCGGGGCGGGGAGAGAGGGTGAAGCGTTGGGAGCGGAGGGACTGCTAGTGTCCCCGACAGGCGGGCCACGGGGGGGACAAGAGCGTGCGTCGCGGCCATCCGCGCGCGTCCGTTTCACCCCAAACCGAGTGCAAGTTTGGGCCGGGGATGTGTCGAAAACGGACGGAATTCGGACATTTGTCCATTTGAGGCCGCGCGCTGGGCCGCCTCTTTTGTCCCTTTTACCCCAAACGGATGGGGCCGGACAGGATAGGGTCGCGCGGTGGAGTTGGCCTCACGGGCTCACACGAACTGGCTTGGTTGGTTTGATTCCAATATCTGACTCGTGATTATATTCGCAAAGACAAAAAAAAATATCATTCTCTATGAAGATTGTCAATTATTGGCAAGTACTGAGTCATCTATTTTGGAACGAAGGAAGTATAAGCGACATCATCGGTCATGGGAATGGCTCGTGTAACACAGCTCTTCGATAATCGCAGTGTCGAAGATCATGCAGCTTGAAATTAGTCGCATCGTGGACAACCATTTACTACCTTCGTCTGGGTGAATAAGTCATTCACATAGTTCTACGTCATCGATTTGAGCAATTGAATATGTGTTATATGTCATGAAAAGTATATCACTAAATTTCTACACGAATGTAGTTTCTAATTATTATTTTGTCGACCTAGATTATGCGTATGACTTATTCACCGAGACGGAGGTAGTAGCATCTTTACTCCAAATGTCTGAGTTGGTTGAATAGTATCCACGGTTTATTTTCGTCCCACCATTTTCAACCGTTTTATTTCGCTGTTTTTTTCCGTCCCCCCCTCCCCCACACACCACACACACCGGTTTAGTTTCGCGTCACACTCTCACAAAAAAAATCTGAACGGATGAGAACTTTCCATGCTGACGCAAGATATTTAGTAATGTCTTTACGCGAAAAAATCAATCACGATCAATCTCTAAAGATCAAATCTAAATTAATTAACCTTACCTTAAATTGCTCAACCACATTAATTAGGAAATAGATAATCTATTTTAAGAAAATCGCTCAATCACATTAATTAAGAAACAAATAACCGATTTTAACCTACATAGTATTGGCAGTTTAATTAGGAAAAGACGTAGTACTAGAAAGTATTCCTTCCATTGATGCCTAAATTAGGCCAACATTCACCACTATTTATCACCGTCATCAATCATATCCATTCATGCCAGTTTTACCATGCGTCTTCATATCGTACGTGTATGTATATATATGTACTAACAGGTTTTATTAATTTCCTTGATCGATCAACACACCTGCGTAGGTAGGAAGGAGATAAAACCTAATAGTACAACGGGTGAAACGATCGACGACGAGCTTCATCGTCGCATACGCGTCGGAGTACATGGCCGGCCGGCTAGGGCATCGAGGACTTGAAGCTGGCGAAGAAGGTGTGGGTATTAGTAGAGCTCAGAGAAGCTGCCCGTCATCTTGCCAGCCGTCTTCACCATTGGTCCCCGGGTGACCACCCTAGAACTCGGCGACGCCGCTAGGGCGACACGGTCACGACCAGTCCGTTCCCTCATGGAGCCACCATTTGGACCGGCCAACCACACCGGCGTCAGCGTGCAGGGGCAACAGCGAGGTGGGCAGCCTGCGCGGTTGCTATGGTGAGGCGACGTGTCATGATTTCCAGATGAAGTCATGTTTCTCTTGTACTTTCTGTTTCCTGTTCGACTGAATAAAATTGCAGAAAGTGAATGCAGTCATATTCAGTTATGGAGGTGTACGTTTATACAGGATATACACACGCAGGTGCGACCACTGGACCCTACTAACTCCTGAGCTGATCTAACTAATCATGTACACGCGATAAAGACATAGATGACTAAGCAGGTTGTTAGAGAGAGAGAGCATTGGGAGAGATAGAATCACGAGAATGAATCATATCCCGTGTATGCATCTTTCTCTCACATACACTGTTGTTGTGTATTATATACAGTACGACCGATTCCACTTCTCTCTCTTTACAGTCAACCACTTCATTCTTTTTCATTTGATTTTCATGTTTATATATCTTTTGAGTCAAAAGTACGATTTTTTATATCTCCGCATATGTGGGTTCCTGGTGACGAGAGCTATTTAATAAGACCAATATTAAATATATTTCAAGAAAAAATCATTTTTGAATTTTAAAACATGATGAGACTTAATAGAACCACACAAAATTGTAGACATTTCCCTAGCATAATGTATCAAAATGTTACATAAGAATTTATTGCGTCTCAATGTCAGCGATCTTGGTAGCACTTGGTAAATTGTTTCAAAAATAATATTACGAGTTTGTATATAACATGTATTCTATGAAGTTGTAGTAGCGTTTTTCAAGTTCTAGAGTGCATCACTTTGTCGCATAATTTTTTACACAAATATTCAAAACGTTTATAAAATAGACTGTCAGTTCAAAAAAATAAAATGAATTCAAACTTGAAAATAATATGAAAAAAACATGGGTGGGTAAAACATGGCATAGACTCTCTGGCACAAAGCTAGCTATGAGAAAAGTTGCCAGCATTGACAGAGGAAGTGGAGACGCATATGCATGTAACCAAATTTCCAACTAAATCAATGGTTGCATCGTGCATGGTAGATATGCTTTTATCATAAAATCACGTGGCGGTAGGTGGAGCTGAACATACGCTTCAACGAAGAAAACGATAGCGTAGAATCATGGTGCGTGATTATATGCGGACGCTATTAAATCTCACGCCTTCCAAAAAAAATACTTACCTGATTTGTTGGACGCGAAAATCACGACCGAGCGATTCTCCCACGATCTAAAATTCACGGCCGATCGAGCGTTTTCCCCAGTTGACGGCCTACATGCGTGATGTGCTGAAATGGTCACTGCTGCCATGGCAGCAAAACCCACAGCTAGAACGTTGCCAGCGCCAGGTCGAGAACTCGATATTGTCGGCGGTGCATGCACGACAGCGGCGGCGAGAGGCTATGGCACATGAGGAGGAGAGGGGAAGCTTGAGGACATCGATGTTCACCCGGGGGCTGCCACTCGCCATGCTGACGAGGAACGGACCGTCAAATTTTCAGGCCAATTTTAGCAGACCGAACCATCCATTTCCTCTAGCGGGCCAGGACCAAGCGTGTAAGATTGAATAAGCCATGAGCGGGTACTGGAGGCCATGAGCGGGTACGTCCAGCCCTGCCCACCGTCGAGGCGAAGCTCCTACTCCACGTGAAGCTGATCGGGCCGTAGCACTCGTCCGACAGGAGCCACGTGTTGGGGAATGTAGCATGCAATTTCAAAAAAAAAATCCTACGATCACACAAGATCTATCTAGGAGATGCATAGCAACGAGATGGGGAGAGTGTGTCCACGTATCCTCATAGACCGAAAGCGGAAGCGTTATGTTAATGCGGTTGATGTAGTCGAACGTCTTCACGATCCAACCGATCTAGCACCGAACGTACGCACCTCCGAGTTCAGCACACGTTCAGCTCGATGACGTCCCTCGAACTCTTGATCCAGCAGAGGGTCGAGTGAGAGTTTTGTCAGCACGACGACATGATGATGGTGTTGATGATGTGATCAGTGCAGGGCTTCGCCTAAGCACTACGATGATACTATCATAGGAGTAAATGGTGGAGGGGGGCACCGCACACGGCTAAGACAATGTTGTGCCTTTTGGGTGCCCCCTGCCCCCGTATATAAAGGAGGAGAGGAGGGGCCAGCCGGCCTAGAGGGGGTGCGCCAAGGGGGGAGTCCTACTAGGACTCCCAGTCCTAGTAGGATTCCCCCTTCCTTTCCGGAGAAGGAGGGAAGGGGAAAGAGGTGGAGGAGAAGAAGGAAAGGAAGGCCGTGCCCCCCACCCCTAGTACAATTCGGTTTGGGCTTGGGGGAGGGGGCGTGCGCCTCCACCTGGCCGCCGGCCTCCTCTCTCCACTACAAAAAAAGACACATCCGTGACATTTTGGGCCGAACGAAATTTTTTCCTGTCATACTTATGACACTTCTATGACGATAATTGTGACAAAACCTAGTATCATCATAGATGTGGTGGGCTCCTACTTCTATGACAAAAAATCATGACAGAAAATGGGCTTTTCGTCCTAGGCGGGCTGGAGACACAACTGCATGACATTCTTTGGGCCGTCCATGACGGAAAAAACCGTGGTAGAAGTGAGGGCGAGGAAAATATCGGGGAGTTCCCGGTTACGGTGGGTGGTCGGGGGCCGAGCGATGCACGTTTCTCTCGCGCCGTACGCGCGTGGGTGCGAGATGTTGGGCTCTAAATGAACCAGAGCGAGGCGTTGGGCTCTAACTGAACCCGAGCGATTGCACTAGGTACGTTACCTAACCCAAGTGATTCCTTTGCTACTGCTGCTAACTGAAGCCGGTCGAACCCTGCTGCCTCCTTCCCTTGATGAACAGTGAGCATTGCTGGGGGGATTTGGATGAACAGTTCCCGGTGGGGGTGGATGAACAGGACCCCGATCGATCGAGCCGGTTGGGGATGGATGAACAGGACCCCGTGGAGGGCTGGATGAACAGGACGACCCCGTGAAGGGCTGGTTGAACAGTAGCCGGTGGAGGGCTGGATGAACAGTAGCCCATGGAGGGGTGGTTGAACAGGAGCCTGTGGAGAGGGCTGGTTGAACAATAGCAGGTGGAGTAGCGCGTGGTGGAGGCTGGATGAACAGGAGCCCGTGGATGAATAGTCACAGGTGGAGGTTGGAGGAGGTCGATGGTGGATGAACAGTTGCCCGTGGAGGCTGGAGGAGGTCGACGGTGGAGATGAACAGTATCCCGTGGAGTCCCGTTTTGCGGTACGCCACACCCCTCCTGATGAACAGGACCCCCGTTTCGACCGTAGCGCTCCAACACAAGTCCGTTTCCTCCGTTTTGTGGTACGCCACACCCCTCCCGATCAACAGGACCCCGTTTCGACCGTAAGAGGTCCAACAGAAGTCTGTTTCCTCTGTTTTGCGGTACGCCAGACCCCTCCCGATGAACAGGATCCCGTTTCGAACGTGGCCGGCCGAACACAAGGCCATTTCCTCCATTCCGCGGTATGCCAGGCCTCGTCTCCATCGGCTGTTCCGTCCAAGCCCTCTCGATGAACACGACGACGCATTCTGTTCCGACCCAGCCAGTTGGCTCCCCATGAACACGACGATGACGCGGTTTCTCCGTCCTGACCCAGCCATGTACACGAGCCCTGGCTGTACGTATGCGCGAGTAGGCATTCGAGACCCCGCCTGTATGTACGTACGTGGCCGTATTTATTTTCTTGCACCCTAGCCGATGTACGTACATGTACATGCTACGTGCGCGTCTACATCGACCAGTATATATGTACACGTTCGCGACCATAATGACAACGCTACGTACGCTTCAACCAGGTGGGTCCCGATTGTCAGGCACTTCCTTGCATGCGAAGATTTAGCTGGTGGGTCCCAGCAGTCAGGGGGAAAATCGTTTTTTTGCCCAGACGCACTTCCTTGCGTGCGAAGATGTAGTTGGTGGGTCCTAACAGTCAGGGAGGAAACGTTTTTTTTGCAAAATACGGTGGCCCGTCCGGTGGGTCCCTGCTGTCAGGTGGAGGAATAATTATTTTGCGCGTAATAAGGAGGCACTTCCTTGCGGCCGCCGTGGACCCATCTGTCATCCTCTCCACGTACAGTACTCTTCCGATGGAAGTCGTTCCTTGATCACATTGACCATGCCGCACCAAGAGCACCAGGGCGATGGACGACGGCGAGGCCTAGGAAGGGGACGGCGCAGATCCGGGGAAGACGCGGCAGTGGAAGCCTGCGTGGAGAGGAGTACGAGGGTTCACTGGTTTAGCTGCGGTGTGAGGCTGCCGTCACCGCAGGGCCTGGCCAACGGTGGGAATTGTAGGGGGCGGTGAGGCCTCCGCGGCAGCACAGCCGGCCATGGGAGGCAGGAGCATGCGGCACGACCGGCGCTGCTTTGGGCAGCTGGAGCAAGAAGACCAGAGGTTGAAGAAGCACCACGACCGTTGGATGGACATCGTATGGTCACTAGAGCTAGAATTGTTCATATTGACTAAGTTGACAAAGCCCTCCGTCCCCGTCAACTTAGTAGGCCCACAAGTCAGCCTCGCACCAAGGAGGGTCCCAGCTAGCAGGGGAGTATTCATTTTTTGTGAGTAATAAGGAGGCACTTCAGGTGGGTTCGAGCTGACAACGGGGGGAACATTTTTTCGCGAAATACGGTGGCCCGTCCGGTGGGTCCCAACAGTCAGGGGGAAACGTTTTTTTTCGTGAAATAAGGTAGCCCGTTTGGTGGGCCCCTGCTATTAGGTGGATGAATAATTATTTTGCGCGTAATAAGGAGGCACTTTCTTGCGGCTGTCGTGGACCCAGCTGTCAGCCTCTCCACGTACAGTACTCTTCCGATGGAAGTCGGTCGTTGACCACATTGACCATGCCGCGCCGAGAGCACCACGGCGGTGGATGACGGCGAGGCCTAGGAAGGGGACGATGCGGAGCCGGGGAAGACGCGGCAGTGGATGCCCACGCGGAGAGGAGTACAAGGGTTCACTGGTTCAGCTGCGATGTGAGGCTGCCGCCACCGCAGAATAACAAGGGGTGTGGGTGAGCGGAGGGATGGCCTGGCCAGCAGTGGGAGTAGTAGGGGCGGTGAGGCCTCCGCGGCAGCACAGCCGGCCACGGGAGGCAGGAGCAGGCTGCACGACCGGTGCTGCTTTGAGCGGTTGTAGCAAGAAGACCAGAGGTTGAAGAAGCACTACGGCCGTTGGATGGACATCGTACGGTCACTGCAGCTAGAATCATTTATATTGATTAAGTTGATAAAGCCCTTGGTACACATCAACTTAGTAGGCCCACAGGTCAGCCTCCCACTATGCCAGGTCCCAGCTAGCACGGGGAGTACTCATTTTTTTGTGCGTAATAAGGCGGCACTTCCTTGCGTGTGAAGATATAGCTGGTGGGTCCGACCTGTCAGCGGGGGGGGGGGGCTTTTTTTCGTGAAATACAGAGGCCCTTCCGGTGGGTCCCAGATGTCAGGTGGAGGAATCATTATTTTGCGCGTAATAAGGAGGCATTTCCTTGTGTGCGGCCGTGGACCCAGCTGTCAGCCTCTCCACGTACAGTCCACGTCCGATGGAAGTCATTCCTTGACCACGTTCACCACGCCGCGCCGAGAACACCAGGGCGATGGACGACGACGAGGCCTAAGAAGGGGACGCGGAGCCGGGGAAGACGCGGCAGTGGATGCCCACGCGGAGAGGAGTACGAGGGTTCACTAGTTCGGCTTTGATGTGAGGCTGCCGTCGTCGCAAAATAACAGGGGGTGTGGGTGAGTGGAGGGATGGCCTGGCCAGCGGTGGGAGTAGTAGGGGGCGGCGAGGCCTCCACGACAGCACAACCGGCCACGGGAGGCAGGAGCAGGCGGCACGACCGGCGGTGCTTTGGGCGGCTGGAGCAAGAAGACCAGAGGTTGAAGAAGCACGACGGCCATTGGATGGACATCGTACGATCACTGCAGCTAGAATCGTTTATATTGACTAAGTTGACAAATCCCTTGGTACACGTCAACTTAGCAGGCCCACAGGTCAGCCTCTGAAATGGTGCGCCCCAGATGTTAGGGGGAGGAATCATTTTTTGGGCGACCGAAGCTAGAATATCCGAGACTGAAGAAGAAGCACGACATCCGCTGGATAGACATCCAACGACCACTGCTTCTAGAACCGTGTGTTGACTATAAGTTGACAAAGCGTTGCATACGCGTCAACTTCTTTTTTAGGGGACGCGTCAACTTAGTAGGCCCACAACTGTGTGGCATAGAACTTATAGCCCATTTGCAATTTGTAAGAATGTACATGCCATTTTTGAATTCTAATGGAATTTACTACAACCCATTTATAGTTTGTTAAAAGTACAACCCATTTTCTAGATAGGACAGCGATTAATAATTTCAACCAACTGTTCAAGACAGAATTCAATAAAATTTCCCACATTTTGATGGGATCCGAAATATTTTTATCCCGAAATTTCTAGTCAGATTAAATATAAATTTGTATTACGTAAAAATCCAACAAAACATTACGCGTGCAACAATTAAAAATTAAGATTTTCAAAATCCATAAATACTATTTTATAAACTAATTATGTGTTTGGTGTATTTTTTTATAGTTACTGTCCAGTTTTTATAATTACATCTCATTTTTTATTTTTTAAAGCCCATTTTCCTGTTAAGCCTAATGCATCCCTCCTAGGAAAGATTTGCAGCCCAGCGGGGCGGAGAATAACAAGTTGACCTTTCCTGGGTATTCCTCAAAAAACGTATAGCTGGGCTAGCCATTTTCATCTTGAAGAAAATTAATATGTGGTCTGGATATCTGGCCTGGACTAGACGGGCCATAGCCCGCCCAGTTAATACCTTGCTTTCCTTTGAACAACAACGAAAACATCGCTCAAGAAAAACTTTGGAGTGCTCACGCCTCAAAAAGATAAATACTGCTTGAGCTGCTTGGTCCCAACTGTCGGCCGCACCTTGTGCAATTCTCTCGTTTATATTGACTACATAGGTTGACAATGGTGTGGGACCGTGATGTCAGGAAACCAGAAGGAAGGAAAAGAAATATAGTTGTACATAATAAGGAGGCACTTGTGTATGTACGGCTATGGCCCTAGTGGGTCCCTACTGTTATCCAGTCAAAATAAAGTTATCTCCTGAATCCTCATGTTCGTTGACCATGTTAACAATGCTCGGCGCCACGGCGAGCTCAACAACTCAAAGGACGACGGAGAGGGCCTCACGGGCCCTACGGATGGTCTGATACAGCGCCCGCTGCACATTCAGGAAGCCAGGATCATCAGACACCTATGAGCACCTTCGAGAGACTGAGACGGCATGAAACGGTAAGGTCGTGCTTGGGAGCTCTGGTTTATTTCACACATGTATTAAGATGCAAGTGTAATTTACTCGTCATCGGAAACAACGTGTAAAATACAGGCGTAATGAAACCGAGGGCCCGAGGTCTCTAAGTAAAACCGGCGGGTTACGCGTGTAATTTGAGAGACCAGTGTATATTTTACTAGTTGAAATCGACCAACCAAGCGCTTCGCCCGAGACCATCTGCTTACAAGCGTCAGTTTGACAAGCGGTTTTGGTTGGAAAACGACAATCCAATCACGGCCTAAGATGATGAGTTGGTCGGAAGATCATATGGTTTCACGTCTAACCTACCCGACTTGTCATATAGGCTATGAATGAAACATAAGACGATGAACTTCTTAAGCACGGAAACAACAGAAGAGGATGATCTTCTTAACAAGCAAATCACTGGCATTAGATCGACATGCAAAACAATATGAACTATTATTCTCAGGAGGCACAGTAAACATCTCGTGATGCCGCATGCCACAACATTCCAAGCTCAATTTTGCAATCAAACACAAGGTCTGGTATTACATAGACAATATTCAGAACAAACTCTTAAAATACCTTACATAAGTCAACACTCATGTGACTATGCATCTCAGCAGAGTAACTATTTACTTCTAAACTGAACATAGGAATAGGAAAAAACGATCGACGCTGCTCACAGCAAAGGGCGTCCCACTCAAAAATATCAAATGCATGTCTTCTGGCTAACATCAATGAGCAAATTTTGACAAGGTTTTCCAATTCCAATATATTAAACTAATGTCTTCTTGCTAACATCAATTGATTAAACTGTGACAAGCTTTTCCCATTCAAAATATGTAATGCCTATGATCGTGGAGTCCTATCATGGCTTCTTGTACTTGTTTGGGCACTTTTTGCCCAGTGCACTCCACGTGTTGTAGAGTTGCCTATGCTCTCTGTAGACTAGTCATGTCACCAGCGTCTACTAATACTCTGTAAAGCTTCTTGGTCATTCCTTCTGTAATGTAGCGCAAATAGTGACTGCTTCTTTCTACAAAGTGGAACGACCAACTGGACCCAGTAATGCAGCAGTTTGCCTTGGACACATTGGCTCCTTTTGTGCAGTTCAACTAAAATCAAAGTCGGAATAAAACCAAGCTTTAATTTTGATATCCCTGTAAGCAACAATAGGTATAAGGGAAACAATTACTAAGAAATAACGGTTGATGACTTGTACTCCCAGAAGAAAAGCATCTACTGATCTACCTTATCTTAATGAGAAACGAAGAAGGAGAGTAGCAATTCTCCATCAGTGTGATTCATTCATATTGAATGAGACATTATCTTAACAATGCCTTGTTTCAACATGTATAAAGAATGACAAAGCAGAAAAATACCATTCCTAAAACAATGCGACTGATTCATTTTAACAGAGACATTATCTTAACAATACCTTGGTTAAACATGTAGAAAGAACTACAAAGCAGGATAGTACCATTCCTAAAACAATGCACTGACTCGTTTTAATAGAGGCATAAAAGGAATCAATAACTGGCCAATAAAGGAGGATGAAACATGCGGCCACAAAATTGGTAATCCCGCCAATCCCTAACAAGTGTTGTAGTTTTGAACTAAGATTCAGTAGTTAATTAATTCTGAGAGTGGCATTGCTTAATTTTACCAGGGGCATTAGATTAACAAAAAGCATAAACAGTTCCAGGGGAGAGTGGGCGCAACAACATCATGTGCTTCCATCTACTTATAAAGGGGGTGATGCAGAGTTTTGTTGTAACAAAGAAACAAGCATCATGTCTGGGTTGGAACAAATTTTGCTCACTTAATGGTAAAAGACAGCAGTTCAATAGCTTCAATTCAACATTTATCCAAAACAGTACCAAAACAAGTAGCACAACATCTCAAAGCACACTGCACCATCATGTGGATGAAAGTCGGTACTGACCTTTCTTGACCAAGATTTGAAACAACTCGAGAGGACGATTTGAACGAAATCCCAACACATATATGAAAATCCGATCTCCTTTTGTGCAGTTCCACCAAAATTAGTCAAAGTCGCTGGTGTGACATTCAAGTTGAACTGCACAAAACACTCTTAAAATATATGTGTTTCGCGTAGCGAAGCAAAATGTCGCAATAGCAACAACTTGAATAGATATGCCTGTTTTAACAGAGGCAAAAAAGGAATCAATTATTGGCAAATAAAGGAGGATGAAACATGCGGCCACAAAAATGGTAATTCCACCAATCCCTTACAAGTGTTGCAGTTTTGAACTAAGATTTAGTAGTTAATTCTGCGGGTGGCATTGCTTAATTTTACCAGCGGCATTAGATTAACAAAAAGCATAAGCAGATCCAAGGGAGAGTGGATGCAACAACACCATGTGCTTCCATCTACTTATAAAGGGGGTGATGCAGAGTTTTGTGTAAGAAAGCAACAAGCATCATGTCTGGGTTGGAACAATTTTTGCTCACTTAATGGTAAAAGACAGCAGTTCAATAACTTCAATTCAACATTTATCCAAAACAGTACCAAAACAAGTAGCACAACATCTCAAAGCACACTGCACCATCATGTGGATGAGACCAAGATTTGAAACAACTCGCCACGAAGACTGGAAACAAATCTTGATCTCTTTTTGTGAAGTTCCACCAAAATTAAGCAAAGTCACTGGTGTGACATTCAAGTTCAACTGCACAAAACACTCTTAAAACATAAGTGTTTCGTGTAGCGAAGCAAAATGTCGCAATAGCAACAACTTGAATAGATATACCTGTTTTAACAGAGGCAAAAAAGGAATCAAGTACTGCAAATAAAGGAGGATGAAACATGCGGCCACAAGAATGGTAATTCCACCAATCCCTTACAAGTGTTGCAATTTTGAACTAAGATTCAGTAGTTAATTCTGCAAGTGGCATTGCTTAATTTTACCAGCGGCATTAGATTAACAAAAAGCATAAAAAGATCCAGGGGAGAGTGGGTGCAACAACACCATGTGTTTCCATCTACTTATAAAGGGGGTGATGCAGAGTTTTGTGTAAGAAAGCAACAAGCATCATGTCTGGGTTGGAACATTTTTTGCTCACTTAATGGTAAAAGACAACAGTTCAATAACTTCAATTCAACATTTATCCAAAAGAGTACCAAAACAAGTAGCACAACATCTCAAAGCACACTGCACCATCATGTGGATGAGACCAAGATATGAAACAACTCGCAAGGAAGACTAGAAGCAAATCTCGATCTTCTTTTGTGTAGTTCCACCAAAATTAAGCAAAGTCGTCGGTGTGACATTCAAGTTGAACTGCACAAAACACTCTTAAAACATAAGTGTTTCACGTAGCGAAGCAAAATGTCACAATAGAAACAAGTTGAATAGATACCCCTGTTTTAATAAAGGCAAAAAGGAAACAATTACTTGCCGATAAAGGAGGATGAAACAAATGGTGACAGAAAGAAGCATCTAACTTATCTTGATGGAAAACAAAGTAGGATAGTAGCATTTCTAAAACGGTTGCATTGATTCATATTAACAGAGACATTCTCTTAAAACAACATTCGTTAAAAATGTAATTTACTTTTAACAGTGGCATTGCTTTAATTTTCCGGCGGCATTCTTAGATTAACAACAGCAAAATAGTTGTATGGGACATGGAACATGGGACATGCCAGCACCAAGTGCGTCCACACGTATAAATGGGTGATGCAGAATATGTAGCGAAGCAACATATCTGCGTTGGTCCCATATTTGTTCTCTTTGAACCTTTTTCCTATGTGAGGGCAACAAATCTAGTCCTGCACAAACTACTCGACCCCCAAGTTTCGGGTTACCCCCCTTTTCCCTTTTCGACCAATAAAGCGGATGGATAGCCAGTCTATACTACTTTCCCTCCCTCCTTTCCACATTGAACCACGTCCTAGATTCATGCTCCACCCCACCACACCCTTCTTTCCTCTTTGAACCAAGACCTAGATTCGATTACAAAATCGAAAAAGATCCGCATGCAGCTAGAGCAATGACAGTTTCAAAGAAACTTATACCTTAGGTTCATCGGGATGTGGCAAGGTGTGCGGCGGGAGGCCGAATCTGCCCACACTATGTACAACAGCGAGGAACAAGGGGTCGGTGGGCCTCCCGAAGAGGCGCTGGGTGAAAGAGAACAGCGCAGCCGGCAGTGGATTGCCTCCCTCACCGAAGGTGATAGAGTGAACGCTGCGCCTCCTCCCCTTCCCGGTGCGACGGGATCTGGACGCCTCCTTCACCAGCTGTGAGGGGGGAGAGAGAGACAAGAGGCCAACGCAGTCTTGTTTAGATCTGGTGAAGAGGGTGAGATATTGTGAATATAGCAAACCCTAGCAAAGGAACGCTGAGCCTCCAGCGTATGTATATATATATATGTAGTGCAGCGAGAGTGTGGAGATTGCAAACCCTAGCAACCAAGCGCTGAGGCTCCAGCTTATATATATACTGTAGTACGGACTGAGCTCCGGTGCCTTAACTACACCTGCTTTTGGCTGTATGATAGGTGGGCCAGCCAGATTTTGGGCCCACCTGTCATAAACCCAAAGGCAGGTGCACTAAGTCAATGAAGCTACGCCCATATAGTACTCATGTATACGACTAATATATAGTGGAGTGGTTTTCTTATTCTCTCCATAACAATCGTTTAAATTGTGTAAGTACGAAACGAAACTCTTTATTTAACGTATCAGTGAAGAAAACTACTACATACTTCTGATGAACTAACGATCCACGCGTCCTGGTCGCACTTCCTGTCCTTCACGTGCGGTACACTACCCTCCCTTAAGTGAACAACCACACATGCGCCAAATTATCGGAAACCTATGAGAGTGTGTACAAATAAAGAATTTTAATTTCAATTATCGGAAAGGTTTGAGAGTATGTACAGTTTGCCCTCTCTAATAATTATGGTTTGTTATGTTCGGCATAAACTTGGTCAAACTTTACAAAGTTTGACTTCAGCCAAATCTAATATGCGGAGTAAATAAAAATGGAGGGCTACTATGTCCATCCGGGTTTTTAGTCCACACCATTTTTTAATCAAAGTTAATAGCTGGACAAATAAAATTACAGGGGAGCTGGAGACAAAGTTGTGAGAAGGCTTAGAAATACAAAACTTATGCTCTTAGTACCAACATCGATCCTTCTTCGAGGAAACATTTGGTTCATAGCCAATTGTGTGATAAAATCACACCAACGTGAAAGACGACTGTGTCTCCAACGCAACCAAGGTGAACTGACGAAGGATATCATCTTTGTGGGTAACAAGCAAAGAGCACCGATGGAAGACAACTTGTTTTTCATTGAAAATCGATCAGCTTCACCAACCGACGCAACCATGAGGCGCAACCATGAGCATCGATAGGTCATCATGGTGATGCATCATCCATTTGACATAAAGTTTGTGTGAGGCACCTATGAAGTTCAACAAATCCTCACTGTGGTCTGTTTCTTCTCAGTAATCAAGCTCGAGGAAGGAAGAACCATGTGGCAGAGGACAGTGAGGCGGAACAACAATGGCCATCCAATTTTGTGCAGTTCCACTAAAATTGAGGAAGACATGCCTGGGTATGGACATACACATCGCTGTTTCCAAAATATAAAAAAGGGATATAGTGTTGTTACTTTGTTTTACAAGATTAACAACAACATCTCAATTGTCAATAAGAATTAATGAAAAGTACACCAACAAACAGAAGCATCATGATTATCTTAATGGGAACTAAACCAGGATACCCGAGAAAAAACATTTCTTCATTTAACCAGTGATTGTATTAGATTAGCAGCAGCAAGAGGAGCATATGGACAATGACCGCACAACCACCATGTACATTTTGTCAAAACAACATGTATACCTCCACCGAGGCATAAATCAGGACAAATTTTTGAGTGGCATTTCCTCCATAATAGTAGGTGATGTTGGACCAGCCGACAAACCCTAGCTACTATACATGGGGAGCTGGGGAGTAGTCGCATAGAAGAAAGCCCGCATGCAGCGACCTGGGGAGCTGGACCAGTACAAGAAGTTATACCTCAGGTGGGTGAGATGTCGCTTAGGCGGGTGGGCGGGATCTGCCCACACGACGGCAATGAACAAGGGCGCGGAGGACCTTCGTCCGCGCCAGCACCGGCTCCGAGAGGACGGTGCGCATCGGCTTCCTCCATCACCGACGGTGACAACATCAACACTGCACCTCCTCACCTCCCACAGCGAACGAGATTCAGCCGGATTTGTGACCACCGGTGAGGAGAGAGATAGAGTGGACACTATCATCTTGTTTTGATATGGGGACGGTGAGAGAGCGAGACGCGAGAAACTCTATCAAACAAGAGGCTATATGGAGTAAAAAAATCTCTCCATAGCAGTGGTTTTAAATAGAATACGCGCGTTCCTGGAAAAAAGAAACAAAAACTGGCGGACAATTTTTAACGTACCAAGAAAGAAAACTCGATCAAAAACACGCCCCCCCTTCCAGGTCGCGAGAGTCGTCGCACACACACACATAGACATAGACATCCATATCCATGTTTACATAAAATTCCATTTCCATCTCCATCTCCAATCATATTTGTCCAACTGGCACATTACGTTCTTAATTATATACGCAGCAATATTAACGTACAACATCTCTTGTTTGCGGGCGTCCGGACCGCTGCCATGGCCGCTCCTGACCAACCCGAACCCTCCTCATCACCCGCGTGTGCTTCCTGCCCGAAACGGTTTGTGCCGCATTCATGCCCGGCCAGAGCGGACGCGACCTCTCACTGGCGCTGGCATTGAAGCGGCGCGCCGGCCGAGAGAGCGTCGCCCGTGCCGCTTCCTAGTGCACGCGACTGCTCCATGTTCAAAGGTTGCAATAGCCGGCCACAACATGTATGTAAAAAGTTCTTGGGAGTCCGTGCTACAGCTAGCTGTCCTCCCCCAACTCGTCAATCTCTTCCAGTAGTGCTAGTACTACATGGCGCGATCCATCAACAAGTGATGACCCACAAGTGTAGGGGATCTATCGTAGTCCTTTCAATAAGTAAGAGTGTCGAACCCAACAAGGAGCAGAAGGAAATGACAAGCGGTTTTCAGTAAGGTATTCTCTGCAAGCACTGAAATTGTAGGTAACAGATAGTTTTGTGATAAGATAATTTGTAACGGGTAATAAGCAATAAAAGTAAATAAGGTGCAACAAGGTGGCCCAATCCTTTCTGTAGCAAAGGACAAGACTGGACAAGTTCTTATAATGAGAAAAGCGCTCCCGAGGGCACATGGGAATTATTGTCAAGTTATCATCAAAATAGGATCCATAAACGGAGAAATCATCCATGAATACCTCACAAATCTTTTCACAAAAGTCAGAGAATATAGCCATCATGCATCTTTGAAAGGTAGCAGGTGCATTACGTAAACCAAAAGGCATACATCTATAAGCAAAGGTACCGAAAGGGCAAGTAAAAGTGGTCTTTTCTTGATCCTTCGCTGACACAGGTATTTGAGAGAAACCAGAGTAACCATCTAGAAAGCAAAAATGTGTATGTTTGGATAGTCTTTCTAGCATTTGATCAATAAAAGGTAAATGGTAATGATCTTTCTTAGTAGCTTTATTTAATTTGCGGAAATCAATTACCATCCTATAACCTGTAATAATTATTTGCGGGATCAATTCATCTTTATCATTAGGAACAATAGTAATACCTCCCTTCTAAGGGACACAAAATGGACAGGACTTACCCACCGACTATCAGCAACGGGATAAATTATACCTGTCTCAAGGAGCTTTAGTATTTCTTTTCTTACCACTTCCTTCATCTTAGGATTTAATCTTCGTTGGTGATCAACAACTGGTTTGGCATCCTCCTCCAATTTTATTTTGTGTTGGCATAGAGTGGGACTAATGCCCTTAAGATCATCAAGAGTATATCCAATAGCAGCACGGTGCTTCTTCAGAGTTTTCAATAATCTTTCCTCTTCCTGCTCTGAAAGGTTAGCACTAATAATAACAGGATATATCTTCTTTTCATCAAGATAAGCATATTTAAGAGTATCAGGTAATGATTTAAGATCAAACACGGGATCACCCTTTGGTGGTGGAGGATCCCCTAGGATTTCAACAAGCAAGTTGTGTTTCAAAATAGGACCCTGTTTAAAGAATACTTCATCTATTTCCCTTCTTTCATTCATAAACATATCATTTTCATGGTCTAGCAAATATTGTCCTAACAGATCAGTAAGAGGCATGGCAATAGAAGAAAGAACAATAATTTCGTCCTTACTAGGCAATTCTTTATCATGGGGTTGTCTAAAAATTTAGCAAAATTGAACTCATGAGACATATCCCCTAACCCAATAGTAACAACATCCTTTTCGCAATCAATCTTAGCATTAACAGTATTCAAGAAGGGTCTACCAAATATAATGGGACAAAAGTCATCTTGCGGGGAACCAAGAACAAGAAAATCAGCAGGATATTTAACTTTCCACACAAGACTTCAACATCTCTAACAATCCCAACTGGTGAAATAGTATATCTATTGGCAAGCTTAATGGTAACATCGATCTCTTCTATCTCAGTAGGTGAAATATCATGCACAATTTCTTTGTATAAGGAATGAGGTATTGCACTAGCGCTAGCACCCATATCACATAAGCCATGATAACAATGATCTCCTATTTTAAGAGGAATAACAAGCATGCCTACAACAGGTCTATGTTTATTCTTAGTATCTGGTCTAGCAATTCTAGCAGCTTCATCACAGAAATAAATAACATGCCCATCAATATTATCAGCCAAGAGATCTTTAACCATAGCAACACTAGGTTCAACTTTAATTTGCTCAGGGGGTGTATATGTTCTAGTATTACTCTTACGAACCATAGTTGAAGCTTTAGCATGATCTTTTATCCTAACAGGGAAAGGTGGTTTCTCAATATAAGTAGAAGGAACAATAGGATCATTATAAGTGATAGTCTTTTCTTCAACTGTAATAGGTGCAACTACTTTTACTTTAGTGGGAGGATTATATTTAAACCACTTCTCCTTATGGAGATCAACGTGAGTAGCAAATGATTCACACAAAGAAGCTACTATCTCACAGTCAAGTCCATATTTAGTGCTAAATCCACGAAAAGCATCGGTATCCATAAAAGATTTAACACAACCAAACTTAGGTGTCATACCTGACTCCTTACCATCGTCGGAATCCCAATCTTCAGAGTTGCACTTAATTCTTTCCAATAAATCCCATTTGAATTCAATAGTTTTCATCATAAAAGACCCAACACAAGAAGTATCGAGCATGGTGCGATTGTTTAGAGAAAGCCGAGCATAAAAGTTTTGCATAATCATTTCTCTTGAGAGCTCATGATTGGGGCATGAATATAACATTTACTTAAGCCTCCCCCAATCTTGAGCGTTACTTTCTCCTTCGCGAGGCAAAAAATTATATATAATTATGATCACAATGAACAAGATGCATAGGATAAAACTTCTGGTGAAATTCCAATTTCAATCGTTTATAGTCCCAGGATCCCATATCATCACATAGCCTATACCATGTCAACACGTCTCCCTTCAAAGATAAAGGGAAAACCTTCTTCTTAATAACATCATCGGGCATACCTGCAAGCTTAAATAATCCACAAACTTCATCCACATATATAAGGTGTAAATTGGGATGCAATGGTCCATCTCCTGCAAAGGGATTAGCTAGCAGTTTCTCTACCATACCCGAAGGAATTTCAAAGTAAACATTTTTAGTAGGTTCAGTAGGTTGAGGAGCAACTCTTTGCTCTACTAGTCGGGGTGAAGATACCCCGAACAAGCCCCTCAAAGGATTAGTTTCCATAGTAGCAAGTGACAGTAAATTTCAGCACACTATATAAATGTTTCCTTACCAAGTTGCACTTACCAAAGGCGCTTCACTCCCCGACAACGGCGCCAGAAAAGAGTCTTGATGACCCACAAGTGTAGGGGATCTATCGTAGTCCTTTCGATAAGTAAGAGTGTCGAACCCAATGAGGAGCAGAAGGAAATGACAAATGGTTTTCAGTAAGGTATTCTCTGCAAGCACTGAAATTGTAGGTAACAGATAGTTTTGTGATAAGATAATTTGTAACGGGTAACAAGCAATAAAAGTAAATAAGGTGTAGCAAGGTGGCCCAATCCTTTTTGTAGCAAAGGACAAGACTGGACAAGTTCTTATAATGAGAAAAGCGCTCCCGAGGACACATGGGAATTATCGTCAAGCTAGTTTTCATCATGCTCATATGATTCACGTTCGTTACTTTGATAATTTGATATGTGGGTGGATCAGTGCTTGGGTACTTCCCTTTCTTGGATAAGCATCCCACTTATGATTAACCCCTATTACAAGCATCCGCAACTACAAAAGAAGTATTAAGGTAAACCTAACCATAGCATGAAACAAGTGGATCCAAATCAGCCCCTTACGAAGCAACGCATAAACTAGGGTTTAAGCTTGTATTACTCTAGCAACCCATCATCTACTTATTACTTCACAATGCCTTCCTTTAGGCCCAAATAATGGTGAAGTGTCATGTAGTTGACGTTCACATAACACCACTAGAGGAGAGACAACATACATCTCATCAAAATATCGAACGAGTACTAAATTCACATGACTACTAGTAGCAAGACTTCACCCATGTCCTCAGGACCAAACGTAACTACTCATAAAGCATATTCATGTTCATAATCAGAGGGGTATTAATATGCATTAAGGATCTGAACATATGATCTTCCACCAAATAAACCAACTAGCATCAACTACAAGGAGTAATCAACACTAGTAGCAACCCACAAGTACCTATCTGAGGTTTTGGTACAAAGATTGGATACAAGAGATGAACTAGGGTTTGAGAGGAGATGGTGCTGGTGAAGATGTTGATGGAGATTGACCCCCTCCCGATGAGAGGATTGTTGGTGATGATGATGGTGATGATTTCCCCCTCCCGGAGGGAAGTTTCCCCGGCGGAACAACTCCGCCGGAGCCCTAGATTGGTTCCGCCTCGTGGCAGCGGAGTTTCGTCCCGTAAGCTTGCTTATGATTTTTTCCATGGTAAAATACTTCATATAGCAGAAGATGGGCACCGGAGGGCTGCCAGGTGGCCCATGAGGCAGGGGGCACGCCCAGGGGGGTAGGGCGCGCCCGCCACCCTCGTGGGTGGTGGGTGGGCCCCCTTAGGTGTTTCTTCCGCTGAATATTTTTTATTAATTCCTAAAATGACTTTTGTGGAGTTTCAGGACTTTTGGAGCTGTGTAGAATAGGTCTCCAATATTTGCTACTTTTCCAGCCCAGAATCCCAGCTGCCGGCATTATCCCTCTTTATGTAAACCTTGTACAATAAGAGAGAATAGCGATAAGTATTGTGACATAACATGTAATAACAGCCCATAATGCAACAAATATCAATATAAAAGCATGATGCAAAATGGACGTATCAACAAGCAGGCGGGAAAGTTATTGTATACTCGATTTGCGGTGAGTGGCATGCCGAGCGACCGTGTGGGGTCGAGCCGTGGAGGAGGGTGAGACACGAATGTGACAGACGTGATTTGAACGTTGGTTTTGCTCGATGGCACGATCCAATGACACGAAATGTTGGTTTCTCTCCGTTTCCATTTTTTCTCCGTAAAAATGGAAACTTCCCACTCCATTTTCATTCCTACGCCAAGGTTGCCCCGTTACAACATTCCATGAAATACAAAGGAAAACTAACACACATGCTGATGCATCTCAATGATTCAAAGATCATAGCCAATATTTTCTTCACAACTAAAGACAAAAAGTTGTGAGAGCGTGTATGAAAGAAAAACTACTAATGGGGTCACTACGACTTAAACCTTAAACCCTAAACATGATTTTATTTCCTAGCTTGGTAGAACCTGTCGAAGGAAAGACGGCTGGCACCCTCGGATCATACGATGCTTTTGTGCAGTACCACTAAAATCGAGCTGAGCATCCCTGATGGCAAAGATATTGAAGAAGTGTGATTAGAATAATAGTACTGGCACTAGTTCATGAGACATAAACTCATCACAAGTAGAAGCCGGTAGAAGTAGGGAAAGATCGACATGGAGATGGAGCTACGTGGGGAGCTGCAACAGTGGAGCAAGCCGCCTCCAAAAGGAAGATGTACTACCTGGGACGTCGGGCTGTAGCTAGAAGGGCGGTTGGGATGCGGCATCGTCCCATACCACGGTGACCCCCGATTGGGATGCACCGACTATGGGTTTTCTCCCTCACCGATGTCGACCGCGTCTACGCAGAACATTGTTCTCTTCACCCAGCTGCGGGATCAGACTGGATATGTGACCAGCGGTGTGGCCACCGTCCTTCTATGCTTGTGAAGAGAGCAACCCAAGCAAGCAGGTTTGTAGCTTAGGCTCCTGGTAGTGTATATATAGTGGTTTTCTTTTTCTCTCCATATCAACCATTTTGTATTGCGTACATGTCATTGAAGAGTGAAATGATGGTTGCTTCTTCTGACTAACTTACTGTGTGATTTGACTGCTCCTTAGTGGCCCCTACATGTACTCCCCCTACGTGTATGCAACAGTCACACGTACACATGGACGCAAAAACGCGCGCGACGCCCTAATGCATGCATGTTCGAGCACACGACGGAACACACACGGTCACGCTCAAGTGCTCAACCTACACGTGCATGCACACACATACTCAACCAGGGTGAGCTAGTGACCGTATAAACACCGGAAAATGTATATATTGAGCGCAATGAGCATATTATGAAGTCCACTGATCGTATTTTTACAAATATACAATGACATACAGTGTATTTATCTCGTTTGAAATTAATCCATATTAACTGGAGAGGAGGCAGTATGGACTAGCATTACTTTGCTGTGTCCCGTCAACTTGCCGAACAAGGAGAAGCTTGCAGGACGGGAGTGTTGGAAATATGCCCTAGAGGCAATAATAAATTAGTTATTATTATATTTCCTTGTTCATGATAATCGTTTATTATCCATGCTATAATTGTATTGATAGGAAACTCAGATACATGTGTGGGTACATAGACAACACCATGTCCCTAGTAAGCCTCTAGTTGACTAGCTCCTTGATCAATAGATGGTTACGGTTTCCTGACCATGGACATTGGATGTCGTTGATATCGGGATCACATCATTAGGAGAATGATGTGATGGACAAGACCCAATCCTAAGCCTAGCACAGAGATCGTGTAGTTCGTATGCTAAAGCTTTTCTAATGTCAAGTATCTTTTCCTTAGACCATGAGATTGTGCAACTCCCGGATACCATAGGAATGCTTTGGGTGTACCAAACGTCACAACGTAACTGGGTGGCTATAAAGGTGCACTACAGGTATCTCCGGAAGTATCTGTTGGGTTGGCACGAATCGAGACTGGGATTTGTCACTCTGTGTGACGGAGAGGTATCTCTGGGCCCACTCGGTAGGACATCATCATAATGTGCACAATGTGACCAAGGGGTTGATCACGGGATGATGTGTTACGGAACGAGTAAAGAGACTTGCCAGTAACAAGATTGAACAAGGTATTGGGATACCGACGATCGAATCTCGGGCAAGTACAATACCGCTAGACAAATGGATTTAAATACGGGATCAATTGAGTCCTTGACATCATGGTTCATCCGATGAGATCATCGTGGAACATGTGGGAGCCAACATGGGTATCCAGATCCTGTTGTTGGTTATTGACTAGAGAACGTCTCGGTCATGTCTGCATGGTTCCCGAACCCGTAGGGTTTACACACTTAAGGTTCGATGATGCTAGGGTTATAAAGGAAGTTTGTATGTGGTTACCGAATGTTGTTCGGAGACCTAGATGAGATCCCGGACGTCACGAGGAGTTCCGGAATGGTCCGGAGGTAAAGATTTATATATGGGAAGTCCTGTTTTGGTCACCGGAAAAGTTTCAGGTTTTATGGGTAACGTACCGGGACCACCGGGAGGGTCCCGGGGGTCCACCAAGTGGGGCCACTATCCCCACAAGGTCCCAAGGCGCCTAGGGTTTGGGGAGGGGCGCACCCACCTAACTTGGGGGGCAAGTTTCCCCTCTCCCCCCTTGGCCGCCCCCAGATGGGATCTTGGGCTGGCCGCGGCCCCTAGGGTGGAACCCTAGGTGGGGGCGCAGCCCCCCTCTCCCCCTATATATAGTGAAGGCAAAGGGGCAACCCAACACACGAAGTTCTTCTCCTGTTGGCGCAGCCCTACCTCTCTTTCTCCTCATATCTCACGGTGCTTGGCAAAGCCCTGCAGGATTGCCACGCTCCTCCACCACCACCACGCCATTGTGCTGCTACTGGATGGAGTCTTCCTCAACCTCTCCCTCTCTCCTTGCTGGATCAAGGCATGGGAGACGTCACCGGGCTGTACGTGTGTTGAATGCGGAGGTGTCGTCCGTTCAGCACTAGGATCTCCGGTGATTTGGATCACGACGAGTACGACTCCTTCAACCCCGTTCTCTTGAACACTTCCGCTTAGCGATCTACAAGGGTATGTAGATGCACTCTCCTTCCCCTCGTTGCTGGTTTCTCCATAGATAGATCTTGGTGACACGTAGGATTTTTTTTGAATTTCTGCTACGTTCCCCAACAGTGGCATCATGAGCTAGGTCTATTGCGTAGATTCTTTGCACGAGTAGAACACAAAGTAGTTGTGGGCGTTGATTTTGTTCAATATGCTTACCGTTACTAGTCCAATCTTGTTTCGACGGTATTGTGGGATGAAGCGGCCCGGACCGACCTTACACGTACACCTACATGAGACAGGTTCCACCGACTGACATGCACTTGGTGCATAAGGTGGCTAGCGGGTGCCAGTCTCTCCCACTTTGGTCGGATCGGACTCGATGAAAAGGGTCCTTATGAAGGGTAAATAGCAATTGACATATCACGTTGTGGTTTTTGCGTTGTTAAGAAACGTTCTTGCTAGAAACCCATAGCAGCCACGTAAAACATGCAAACAACAATTAGAGGACGTCTAACTTGTTTTTGCAGGGTATGCTATGTGATGTGATATGGCCAAAAAGAATGTGATGAATGATATGTGATGTATGAGATTGATCATGTTCTTGTAATAGGAATCACGACTTGCATGTTGACGAGTATGACAACCGGAAGGAGCCATAGGAGTTGTCTTAATTTATTGTATGACATGTGTGTCATTGAACAACGCCATGTAATTACTTTACTTTATTGCTAACCGGTAGCCATAGTAGTAGAAATAATAAGTTGGCGAGACAACTTCATGGAGACACGATGATGGAGATCATGATGATGGAGATCATGGTGTCATGCCGGTGACGATGATGATCATGGAGCCCCGAAGATGGAGATCAAAAGGAGCAAAATGATATTGGCCATATCATGTCACTATTTGATTGCATGTGATGTTTATCATGTTTATACATCTTATTTGCTTAGAATGACGGTAGTAAATAAGATGATCCCTCATTAAAATTTCAAGAAAGTGTTCCCCCTAACTGTGCACCGTTGCGAAAGTTCGTCGTTTCGAAGCACCACGTGATGATCGGGTGTGATAGACTCTAACGTTCACATACAACGGGTGTAAGCCAGATTTACACACGCGAAACACTTAGGTTAACTTGACGAGCCTAGCATGTACACACGTGGCCTCGGAACACAAGAGACTGAAAGGTCGAGCATGAGTCGTATGGAGGATACGATCAACATGAAGATGTTCACCCATGATGACTAGTCCGTCTCACGTGATGATCGGACACGGCCTAGTTAACTTGGATCATGTAATCACTTAGATGACTAGAGGGATGTCTATCTGAGTGGGAATTCATTAGATGAACTTAATTATCCTGAACATAGTCAAACCCCTTTGTAAATTATGTCATAGTTCGCGCTATAGTTCTACTATTTTAGATATGTTCCTAGAGAAAATATAGTTGAAGGTTGACATTAGCGATTATGCGATCAGTAGAAAGCTTATGTCCTTAATGCACCGCTCAGTGTGCAGAACCCCAAAACGTCGTCTGTGGATGTTGCGAACATCGGACATACACGTTTTGATAACTACGTGATAGTTCAGTTAAACGGTTTAGAGTTGAGGCACCAAAGACGTTTTCGAAACATCACAAAACATATGAGATGTTTCGAGGGCTGAAATTGGGATTTCAGGCTCATGCCCACGTCAAGAGGTATAAGACCTCCGATGATTTTCTTAGCCTGCAAACTAAGGGAGAAAAGCTCAATCGTTGAGCTTGTGCTCAGATTGTCTGAGTGCAACAATCACTTGAATCGAGTGGGAGTTGATCTTCCAAATGAGATAGTGATGTTTCTCCAAAGTCATTGCCACCAAGCTGCTAGATCTTCGTGATGAACTATAACATATCAGGGATAGATATGATGATCCTTGAGTTATTCACGATGTTTGACACCGCGAAAGTAGAAATCAAGAAGGAGCATCAATTGTTGTTGGTTGGTGAAACCACTAGTTTCAAGAAGGGCAAGGGCAAGAAGGGATACTTCATGAAACAGCAAATCAGCTGCTGCTCTAGTGAAGAAACCCAAGGTTGAACCCAAACCCGAGACTAAGTGCTTCTGTAATAAGGGGAACATCCACTGGAGCAGAATTACCCTAGATACTTGGTAGATGAGAAGGCTGGCAAGGTCGATAGAAGTATATTGGATATACATTATGTTAATGTGTACTTTACTAGTACTCCTAGTAGCACCAGGGTATTAAGATACCGGTTCAGTTGCGAAGTGTTAGTAACTCGAAATAAAAGAGCTACGGAATAAACGGAGACTAGCTAAAGGTGAGCTGACGATATGTGTTGGAAGTGTTTCCAAGTTTGATGTGATCAAACATCGCACGCTCCCTCTACCATCAAGACTTGTATTAAACCTGAATAATTGTCATTTGGTGTTTGCGTTGAGCATAGACATGATTGGATTATGTCTATCACAATACGGTTATTCATTTAAGGAGAATAATGGTTACTCTATTTATTTGAATAATACCTTCAATGGTCTTGCACCTAAAGGAATGGTTTATTGAATCTCGATCATAGTGATACACATTTTCATGCCAAAAGATATAAGATAGTAATGATAGTACCACTTACTTGTGGCACTGCCATGTAAGTCACATTGGTTTAAAACGCATGAAGAAGCTCCATGTTGATGGATCTTTGGACTCACTCGGTTTTGAAAAGTTTGAGACATGTGAACCATGTCTATTGGGGTATACGCATGAAGAAACTCCATGCAGATGGATCGTTTGGACTCACTTGATTTTGAATCACTTGAGATATGCAAATCATACCACATGGGCAAGATGACTGAAAAGCCTCGTTTTCAGTAAGATGGAACAAGATAGCAACTTGTTGGAAGTAACACATTTTGATGTGTGTAGTCCAATGAGTGCTGAGGCATGCAGTGAATATTGTTATGTTCTTACTTCACAGATGATTCGAGTAGATGTTGAGTATATTTACTTGATGAAACACAAGTTTGAATTATTGAATGGTTCAAGTAATTTCAGAGTGAAGTTGAAGATCATTGTGACAAGAGGATAAAATGTCTATGATATGATCATAGAGATGAGTATCTGAGTTACGAGCTTTGGCACACAATTAAGACATTGTGGAAATTGTTTCACAATTAATACCGCCTAGAACACCATAGTGTGATGGTGTGTCCGAACATCATAGTTGCACCCTATTGGATATGGTGCGTACCATGATATCTCTTATCGAATTACCACTATCGTTCATGGGTTAGGCATTAGATACAACTGCACTCACTTTAATAGGGCACCACGTAATTCCGTTGAGATGACACCGTGAGAACTATGGTTTAGAGAAACCTAAGCTGTCGTTTCTTGAAAGTTTGGGGCTGCAACGCTTATGTGAAAAAGTTTCATCGTGATAAGCTCGAAGCCAAAACGGATAAATGCATCTTCATAGGATACCCAAAATGGTTGGGTATACCTCCTAATTCAGATCCGGAAGCAAAAGTGATTGTTTCTAGAAACGGTTCCTTTCTCGAGGAAAAGTTTCTCTCGAAAGAATTGAGTGGGAGGATGGTGGAGACTTGATGAGGTTATTGAACCATCACTTCAACAAGTGTGTAGCAGGGCACATGAAGTTGTTCCTGTGGCGCCTACACCAATTGAAGTAGAAGCTTATGATAGTGATCATGAAGTTTTGGATCAAGTCACTATCGTACCTCGTAGGGTGACAAGGATGCGTACTACTTCAGAGTGGTACAGTAATCCTGTCTTGAAGGTCATGTTGCTAGACAACAATGAACCTACGAGCTATGGAGAAGCGATGGTGGGCCCAAATTCCGACAAATGGTTAGAAGCCATGAAATTCGAGATAGGATCCATGTATCAGAACAAAGCATGGACTTGCCCGATGATCGACAAGTCATTGAGATAAATGGATCTTTAAGAAGAAGACGGACATGGACGGTAGTGTCACCGTCTATGAAGCTCGACTTGTGGCGAAGAGTTTTTCACAAGTTCAAGGAGTTGACTACGATGAGATTTTCTCATCTGTAGCGATGCTTAAGTCCGTCGGAATCATGTTAGCATTAGCTGCATTTATGAAATCTGGCAGATGGATGTCAAAACGAGTTTCCTTACCAGTTTTCATAAGGAAAGGTTGTATGTGATACAATCAGAAAGGTTTTGTCGATCCTAAGGATGCTAAAAGGTATGCTAGCTCCAGCGATCCTTCCATGGACTGGAGTAAGCATCTCGGAGTTGGAATATGCACTTTGATAAGATGATCAAAGATTTTGGGTTTATACAAAGTTTATGAGAAACTTGTATTTCCAAAGAAGTGAGTGGGAGCACTATAGAATTTCTGATGAGTATATGTTGTTGACATATTGTTGATCAGAAATGATGTAGAATTTCTTGAAAGCATATAGGGTTATTTGAAAGGTATTTTTCAATTAGAAAACCTGGATTAAGCTGCTTGAACATTGAGCATCAAGATCTATGAGGATAGATCAAAAACGCTTAATGGCACTTTCAAATGAGCACATACCTTGACATGATCTTGAAGGTGTTCAAGATGGATCAGTGAAAGAAGGAGTTCTTGCCTGAGTTGTAAGGTATGAACTTAAGACTTAAAGCTCGACCACGACAGAAGAGAGAGAAAGGACGAAGGTCATCCCCTATGCTTTAGACGTAGGCTCTACAGTATGCTATGCTAAGTACCGCACCTGATGTGTGCCTTGCCACATGTCTGGCAAGAGGGTACAAAGGTGATCAAGGAGTGGATCACCAGATAGCGGTCAAAATTGTCCTTGGAGTAATAAGGACATGTTTCGGCGTAAAGGGTTACGTCGATGCAAGCTTTAACACCTATCCGAATGACTCTGAGTAGCAAAACGGATACGTATAGTGGAGCAACCATTTGGAATAGCTCCAAGTGGAGCGTGGAAGCAGCATTTACAATATGACCTACAGATTTGCGAAGTACATACGGATCTGAATGTTGCAGATCCGTTGAGTAAAACCTCTCTCACAAGCAAAACATGGTCAAACCCCAGAACTCATTGAGTCTTAATCACATGATGATGTGAACTAGTTTAGTGACACTAGTAAACTCTTTGGATGTTGGTCACATGGCGATGTGACCTATGAGTGTTAATCACATGGCGATATGAACTAGATTATTGACTCTAGTGCAAGTGGGAGACTGTTGGAAATATGCCCTAGAGGCAATAATAAATTAGTTATTATTATATTTCCTTGGTCATGATAATCGTTTATTATCCATGCTATAATTGTATTGATAGGAAACTCAGATACATGTGTGGGTACATAGACAACACCATGTCCCTAGTAAGCCTTTAGTTGACTAGCTCGTTGATCAATAGATGGTTACGGTTTCCTGACCATGGATATTGGATGTCGTTGATATCGGGATCACATCATTAGGAGAATGATGTGATGGACAAGACCCAATCCTAAGCCTAGCACCGAGATCGTGTAGTTCGTATGCTAAAGCTTTTCTAATGTCAAGTATCTTTTCCTTAGACCATGAGATTGTGCAACTCCCGGATACTGTAGGAATGCTTTGGGTGTACCAAACATCACAAGTAACTGGTTGGCTATAAAGGTGCACTACAGGTATCTCCGAAAGTGTCTGTTGGGTTGGCACGAATGGAGACCGGGATTTGTCACTCCGTGTGACAGAGAGGTATCTCTGGGCCCACTCGGTAGGACATCATCATAATGTGCACAATGTGACCAAGGGGTTGATCACGGGATGATGTGTTATGGAACGAGTAAAGAGACTTGCCGGTAACGAGATTGAACAAGGTATCGGGATACCGACGATCGAATCTCGGGCAAGTACAATACCGCTAGACAAAGGGATTTGAATACGGGATCGATTGAGTCCTTGACATCGTGGTTCATCCGATGAGATCATCATGGAACATGTGGGAGCCAACATGGGTATCCAGATCCCGCTATTGGTTATTGATCGGAGAACGTCTCGGTCATGTCATAGGGTCTACACACTTAAGGTTCGATGACGCTAGGGTTATAAAGGAAGTTTGTATGTGGTTACCGAATGTTGTTAGGAGTCCCGGATGAGATCCCGGACGTCACGAGGAGTTCCAGAATGGTCCAGAGGTAAAGATTTATATATGGGAAGTCCTGTTTTGGTCACCGGAAAAGTTTCGGGTTTTATCGGTAAAGTACCGGGACCACCGGGAGGGTCCCGGGGGTCCACCAAGTGGGGCCACTATCCCCACAAGGGCCCAAGGCACCTAGGGTTTGGGGAGGGGGCGCACCCACCTAACTTGGGGGGGGGGGAAGTTTCCCCTCTCCCCCCTTAGCCGCCCCCCAGATGGGATCTTGGGCTGGCCGCCGCCCCTAGGGTGGAACCCTAGGTGGGGGCGCAGCCCCCCTCTCCCCCTATATATAGTGGAGGCAAAGGGGCAGCCCAACACACGAAGTTCTTCTCCTGTTGGCGCATCCCTACCTCTCTTTCTCCTCATATCTCGCGGTGCTTGGCGAAGCCCTGCAGGATTGCCACGCTCCTCCGCCACCACCACGCCGTTGTGCTGCTGCTGGATGGAGTCTTCCTCAACCTCTCCCTCTCTCCTTGCTGGATCAAGGCATGGGAGACGTCACCGGGCTGTACGTGTGTTGAACGCAGAGGTGCCGTCCGTTCGGCACTAGGATCTCCGGTGATTTGGATCACGACGAGTACGACTCCTTCAACCCCGTTCTCTTGAACGCTTCCGCTTAGCGATCTACAAGGGTATGTAGATGCACTCTCCTTCCCCTCGTTGCTGGTTTCTCCATAGATAGATCTTGGTGGCACGTAGGAAATATTTTGAATTTCTGCTACGTTCCCCAACAGGGAGAAGCTTGTGCGTGGTGGCTCGTAGGACAAGGAGAAACTTTTGACTAATGCAAGCTCTCCCTCGCTCAGGCGGTGAACGTGCAATAGTTAATTCGGTGTCAGATTGCCAGAAGCATACACTATACTAGTACTATTATTGTTCGACTTCCCAAAGTGGCGAACAGCCAAGCACAAAGTTTACTAGTACTAGTACTACTACTATTGTCTATAGAGGTATGTACTATACTACTAGGAACCGGATGGAGGAGCGTCTGCACTCTTATTATATTTTAAAATGTGATAAAGCAATCTTCAACACATTTGGTTCTCTTCGAGGGTTCTCGCATGTGATAATGGAAGTTGATTGCATGGAACACTCGCCACAATTCTCGCTTAATTCTGGCTCATATCCTGTTACAAATAGGAGCGCTCGGTAATATTTCCTCTTTTTTGTTATTCAGCATGTAAATAGGCCAGCAAACCTTGCGGCGCATCTTTGTGCGAACCGTGCTTGCTGCACTTTGAATGTGGCCGAGAGCTAGCTTGATGAAACACCTCGCTTCCTACTTATTTTTTTGTGGGGTACCTCACTTCCTAGTGACCAGTGTCCTGGCTGATCGTCCTAAGAATGCTTACATATGAATAAAGCTCTATCATTTACCCACAAAAAAGATTAAGCCATATTAACCGGAAAGGAGGGAGTATGGACTAGCACTACTTTTTGGTGTGTCCCGTCAACTCGCAGAACGAGGAGAAGCTTGTAGGACAAGGTGAAGCTCGCTTACGCCTTTGGACTAATGCAACTACCCTCTCCCAGGCGATGGACATGCATCAGTTCATTCAATGTCAGATTGCCAGAGGCATACACCATAGTACCTAACATGCGGAGTACCATCATTGTTCGACTTCACGAAGAGGCGAAGAGCCAAGCGCAAGGTTTAGTAGTACGAGTAGTACCACTACTAGAACCGCATGGTGGAGCGTCTGTACTCTTATTTTTTTTATCTCTGATAAAGTACACATTTATTCGGGAGAAGGGCGGAAAACGGCAGCCCAACATGTAATGATGATATCGATCAACCATGCTCGAATATATCTTGGCCTCCGTGTGAGCCCGTCTGTGTATTCTTGCTCCTCGTCTCTCTCAAGGAACGGCGGGTTGGCCATTTTGCCATTAATTGAGATCGATTTGTGTAACGCCCCGGATTCGTTGCGCCAGGTGTCTGCCAGTTATTCGTCGTCATTGCCATGTCATTTGCTTGTGTGTTGCATTTTATCATGTCATCATGTGCATTGCATTTCATACGTGTTCGTCTAATGCATCCGAGCATTTTCCCCGTTGTCCGATTTGCGATCCGGCACTCCTATGCCCTCCGGCGTCCCCCTTTTGTCTCTCGTTGTGAGCGGGTGTTAAACTTCCTCGGAATGGCCCGAGGTTTGCCAAGCGGCCTTGGTATAGCACCGGTAGACCGCCTGTCAAGTTTCGTGCCATTTGGAGGTCGTTTGATACTCCAACGGTTAACCGCGTAGCCCGCAAAGCCTCTTTTGTCTTGCAGCCCAACGCCCTTCCAAACTGGCCCAAAACCCATCTAACTCCCCTCCATGCTCTCGGTCGTTCGATCACGATTGTGTGGGCGAAAACCGCTCCTCATTTGGACTCTCCTAACTCCCAGAATCTATATATATGCCCTCCCCGTCCAAAATCTCGGATGAAATAGACCCCAAACCCTAACCCCTTCTTCCTCCGCGCGCCGGACACGTCCGCCCGGCGCCGGACATGTCCGCCCGGCGCCGGACATGTCCAGCCGCCGCCCCCTCCGCGAATCGCGCACCGCCACCTGTCCTCCGCCGCCATCCCCGCGCCGCCGGCCCGTGGAGCCCATCCGGGGCCCGCGCGGGCCCAGATCCCGCCGCCTCCCGGCCCGAGTCAGCGCCGCCGCCCGCCCGCAGGCCCGGACGCTGCCGCTGCCCGGCCCACGCCGCCGCCGAGCGCGCCGCCCGGCCTCCCGCGTGCCTCAAGCTCGCCGCCCGAGCACCGCTGCTGCGGCGCCCCCGCCGCTCGCCGCCAGCCGCCGCCGGCAGCCCTCGTCCCCCAGCCGGTGCCCCTCCGCCCGCTCCCTGCTGAGCTTCCACGCTGCCGGTCGCTGTCTCCAGCGTCGCCCGCCATCCGCCGCCGCGTTGGATCGGCGCCGCCCCGCCGGTCCCCGCCGGATCCACCCTCCTCCGACCCTCGCCGAGCTCGTCGCCCTCCGGTCGCCGCCCCTCCAACTCCGGTGAGCCGCCGTCGCTGGACCCGGGTTCGTCCTCGATATGGATCTGGAGGTGGACCAGATCCACCAGCGCAGCGATCCAAACGCCCGTCCCGATGCGGATCCCTCCGTCCCGGAATCTCCCCGTCCCGTTTTCTGCGAGGTCTATTTTTCTTCTAAGTCCCAAAGTTTTTCAACATTATCATGCCATGTTCATCGCATCATATCTCTGCATCCGTAGCTCCGTTTTGTGCGTGTAATCTGTCTAATTGTTCGTCCCAACGAGTACTTCATTTCATTCCATTGCATCATGTTCATTTGAGGTCATCTTGATGCCTGAATCATCATTGCAAGAGTGCTTCATAATGTTGTCTGCTGCGTGTTAACAGAACTAGCTCTTTTGTCATTTTTGCCATGATTGATGTGTGCATCCTATGAGGTTGATGTCTACATGTGTTTTGATCTATGCCATGCCATCTTTACAGAGGTTCTTACCATGTATTTTTGTGATCAATGTGGTGACTAGCACAATCATGCAAACTAGGCATCGTGATGTTGCTGATTTTAGTCCATGTTTTGTTGTTATTTTGATGCCATGTAAACTTGATGCTACAGAGAGATCCATGCATATTTTGAGATACTTCAGTAAGGGTGTTTTTAACATATGGTTTTTATCTATCTATTCATGGCCCTGGTTGCAATTATGGAGTAGTCTAGCATGTCATTTTCGTGCTCTACTGTTGCTTCAAAATGTTTCCTGGCAGATTGTTTACATGTTATTCAATTTTGCCAAGGTTGTTGTAGTTGATCCTTGCATGCTATGAACTTGTTCTTGCCCTGGATTGTTACATAAACATGTCTTCTTGATTATGCTATGCTTATCTTGTCATGCAATGACTTGTGGTGAGTTAATCGAGCTTGTTAAGTAGGGTACTTGCTGTTGCTGTTTTGCTAGGCTGAATCTGTTATTTCATGATGCTATGTAAACCTGCTGCTACTAGTCATTCTATGCATAATCTGGAGATTTTCACTAAGGGTGTTTTGTTCTACATGTCATGCTCTATCTATTCATGCCCCTGGTTGCATTTATAGCTTGCTGTAACTTGTTGTTATCTTGCTCCAAAGTTGCTTAATAATGTTGCTGTCAGCCTGTTAACATTAAGTTCAGTTGTTGCCATGTGTTTTGCTAGTGTTCCATGCACCCTATGAACTTGCTATTGCCATGCTTAGCTTCATAAACATGTCTTCTTACTGTTGGGTGCCTTTTCATGCCATGTATTGCTCTGTGATGAGTGGTAAAAGCTCATCTACATGCCTACTTATCATTGTTCTTGCCATGTTTGAATCTGTATTATAACTTGCTATGTTTACGTGGGTGCCATCATATTTTCTGATCCTTTTTGGCTTATAGTCAGTAAAGGACTTTTGATCTATGCATTTAGTAGATTCATGCCATGCCTTTGTTTGCCATGATAAGTTCCTGTAACATGTTGTTTCATAGATCTAAACATTGCAACCTGATGTTATTTTCTGCCAAGTCTGAACTGTTATTATTTGCAATCTTGCCATGTGTGTTTGAGCATGTTCTAGTGATTTCTGGAGATAGCTCAGTGTTCATGTTTTGTTATGCTTTACCTGTACATCATGTCCATGCCTTTTATTATCATGTTGGGGTGTTGTAGCATATTGTTTTGATGCTTGCAATATGCCTAGTTGCTGTTTTGGACAGCTTGTCCTAAACTTGTATAGCGTGTATGTGTTGAACCGTTGCTCCGTTTTGAGTGTGCTATATATGAAACTTGCTTAGAATCACATCTAGTTTCATATTATCTTGTTGAATCCATGTTTTGGTGTGTTTGCTTGATGTTTGAATGCATTTTGCATCAATGCCATGTTTAACTTGTTTTGCTCATATCTTCTAGGCCGTAGCTCCAAATATAATGAACTTTATATGTAACTTGACTAGAATTTCGTGTAGATCCTCTTGGTGCTCTTTAACTTGCTGTTTAACAACTTCAACTTAATGTTTGTTCAGATCTGGACCAATTTCAAAATATGCATATGAGGACTTACCGGAATTGTTATATGTTGTTCCTGGCCTCATTTAAACTTGCCTTGATGTGTTGTTCTTGTTTGCATCATCTCTTGCCATGAGTAGCTTCATGTAGCTTTGTCATGCATCATTCTTGTTGTGTATCATGTCTTGTTCATGTGTAGTGTGTTTACCATGTTGTGTGCTTCTTTTCGATAGTTCCTGTTTCGTTGCGATCGTGAGGATTCGTTCGTCTACGCTTGGTTCGGCTTCATCCGTTCGTCTTCTTCATGGACTCGTTCTTCTTCCTTGCGGGATTTCAGGCAAGATGACCGCTACCCTGGATCTCACTACTATCATTGTTATGCTAGTTGCTTCGTTCTATAGCTTTGCTGCGCTACCTATCTTTTGCTCCTCAAGCCTCCCATATTGCCATGAATCTCTAACCTTTGACACCCTTCCTAGCAAACCGTTGTTTGGCTATGTTACCGCTTTGCTCAGCCCTCTTATAGCGTTGCTAGTTGCAGGTGAAGTTGAAGATTGCTCCATGGTGGACAGGATTATGTTGGGATATCACAATATCTCTTATATTATTAATGCATCTCTATATTTTGTAAAGGGTGGAAGGCTCGGCCTTATGCCTGGTGTTTTGTTCCACTCTTGCCGACCTAGTTTCCGTCATACCGGTGTTATGTTCCCGGATTTTGCGTTTCTTACGCGATTGGGTGATTTATGGGACCCCCTTGACAGTTCGCTTTGAATAAAACTCCTCCAGCAAGGCCCAACATTGGTTTTACCATTTGCCTCACCACCACCTATATTTTCCCTTGGGAGTAATTAACCCAAGGGTCATCTTTATTATAGCCCCCCCGGGCCAGTGCTTGTCTAAGTGTTGGTCCGAACCAGAGCCACTTGCAGCGCCACCTCGGGGAAACTCGAGGTCTGGTTTTAGTTGTACGTAGTGTTCATCCGGTGTTGCCCTGAGAACGAGATATGTGCAGCTCCTATCGGGATTGTCGGCGCATCGGGCGGTCTTGCTGGTCTTGTTTTACCATTGTCGAAATGTCTTGTAAACCGGGATTCCGAGTCTGATCGGGTCTTCCTGGGAGAAGGTATATCCTTCGTTGATCGCGAGAGCTTATCATGGGCTAAGTTGGGACACCCCTGCAGGGTATAATCTTTCGAAAGCCGTGCCTGCGGTTATAGGCAGATGGGAATTTGTTAATGTCCGGTTGTAGATAACTTGACACCTAATTCGAATTAAAACGCATCAACTGTGTGTGTAGCCGTGATGGTCTCTTCTCGGCGGAGTCCGGGAAGTGAACACGGTTTCTGGGTTATGTTTGACGTAAGTAGGTGTTCAGGATCACCTCTTGATCATTGCTAGCTTCACGACCGTTCTGCTTGCTCTCTTCTCGCTCTTATTTGCGTATGTTAGCCACCATATATGCTTAGTCGCTGCTGCAGCCTCACCACTTTACCCCTTCTGTTCCCTTTAAGCTTTGCTAGTCTTGATACCCATGGTAATGGGATTGCTGAGTCCTCGTGGCTCACAGATTACTACAACAACAGTTGCAGGTACAGGTTCATGCGATGATCTTGACGCGAGAGCGATGTTTGCTTGATTTGGAATTCTTTTTCTGCTTCTTCTTCGATCAGGGGATAGGTTCCAGGTCGGCAGCCTGGGCTAGCAGGGTGGATGTCGTTTGAGTTTCTGTTTGTGTTTCATCCATAGTCAGATGATGCTCTTATGTATTGTGATGATGTATTTGTGTGGCATTGTATGCCTTATGTATGTATCCCCTATTATGTATTGTTGATGTAATGATATCCACCTTGTTCAATATGCAGGTCTATCCTTGGTGGGACCTTCGAGTTCCTTTTGGATAGGGTCGCATATTGGGCGTGACAGTTTGCTCACACTTCGGTCCCACATGTCAGTGATATGCCAAGAGGAGGTGCGTTTACCGACTGGCCATACACGTACTTGCATTTGCACCTTCATACTACTCCTCCCTCCGGCACAATTTACAGGGCGCACTTCATTATGATGCATTTCTCTCAATGCATTTCCACCACCAGAGAGACTTTAGACGCGTTTGGTTTAATGCTCAATTAATTAGGGCGTGGTAACCGCAATCAAGTCCACAATTTTCTCTCGATGTACTATGGAGTGGAGTAAGTGCATGCATGTGTGTACCCGGGGTGGAAGCACTGCATGCATGTGTGTACGCATTATTTCCTCTAGTAATAGAAGCCGTGCTAATAACTACCAATGCTATTTTTCAAGCTGATCGCTAGTCGCCTTGGTCCCAGAGATTTTTTCTTTTTCTGAAGCACGCTTTATAAACAATGACGGAAGGAGTAGTATGAGCGGATTCAAAGAAGAGCGTATTGATGGTTGCTTCTTCCGAGCAACTTACAGTGGGAAAGGTGGGGCTTACGATTTGACTGCTCATTACTCACTATTAATGCGGCGCAACGACCGGGCTGAGTCTCCCATGCGGTTGTGCACTACTCCCTCGGTTCTTAAATATACTCCGGAGTATTTGTCTTTCTAGAGATTTCAACGAGTGACTAATCAAATATTTGTCTTTTTAGAGATTCAAATGGACTACTACATATGGATGTATATAGACATATATTAGAGTGTATATTTACTCATTTTGCTCCATATGTAGTCACTTGTTGAAATCTCTAGAAAGACAAATATTTAGGAACAGAGGGAGTACACATACGAAGCAAAATGAGTGAATCTACGCTCTAAAATATGCCCATTTGAAATTTGTGAAAAGATAAATATTTAGGAATGAAGGAGTATAATTTTATGCATGGCACATGGACCCGGATGCTGAAGAGGCTTCTGGCAATGCTATCAAGCTTCTAGCATTTGTTTACATAATTGACGTACTATACAAATAATATTCCAGGAACATGAAATTGTACAATGGTGTGAGCTTTCAACTTTTGTTTTGTGTGTCTTGCCATCGATGCTCTTTCAGAAACAATAAAAAACTAACTTCCTTGCTAATGCATCTCAATTATTAGCAGATAAGAGCTAATATTTACATCACAACTGAAGACAAAGTTGTGAGAAGGTGTTAAATTAAAATTGATCCATGCTTTCTTTGGCAGCAACGTCCCCACAGCTCTGCATAAATCAACAAGGCATGTTGGGAAAAAAGTAGCTGTCTGGAGCATGCAACATTCCGATCAATTTGTGCAGTTCCACTAAAATAGAGTTAAGCGTCCCTGTTCCAAAGATATTAAGTGTGATTACGATAACAGAGGACTGCTGATGAAACAATAAACACACAAATAGAAGCCGGTCACCTTTGCAGTCTCTCTTAAGACTAATTAGTTGGAGAAGATTAGGCTCGGAGTTGGATGAGGAGGATAGAGCAAAACCAATCTCCCTTTGTGCAGTTGCACTGAAATGTAGAGACGTTGACCGTGTGACATTTTAGTACAACTACACAAAACACTCTTAAGAAAAAAGTGATTTGTGCAGGTCACCAAAAGGTCGCAATAGCAAAAAAGAGGTAGAAAGGAAATAATTACTGGCCAATAAAAGTTGATGACACATGCGACGACAAAAAAGAAGCATATTCCTTGTCCTAAGGGAAGATAACAACACGGTTGTGTTTGTCTAAAATGGTGTGAGGACGAGATTGCAATATGGAAAGTACGCCGAACGTGCTACGTTTTGGGCAAAGAACTATGGAAGATCCACATGCAGCGACGTGGAAAGACGGGCAGTGGAGCAAGGCCGGAGGGGATACCTGGAGGTCGTTGGGATGTAACTAGGTGAGCGGTGGCAGTCGGAATCTACCCATACTGCGGCAGCGAGCAGGTGGCGTAGGCCCTACTGCGCCGGAGCTTGGTTAGAGAGAACGGCGTGTACCGCAGGTCGGGATGTGCTGACTCGGCACTGTCGAACGTAGAAACGATGCACATCCTCCCTTTCCGCCGGCGGACGGGATGCGACCGGATCAGTGACCAACGGTGAGAGAGAGAGAGGCCACCACAGCCTTGTGTGAGATACTCTGAAGAGATACAAACCAGGCAGGTAGGCTCCATTGTATATAGTGGAGCGGACTACCTTTTTCTCCATAAAAATCATTTTATATTCTGTGTATGTGCCATTGAGCGATATAACTTTATTTAAAAATAACACGCCAATGCATCAAGTCGAACTTTGTTTCGTGCACGCGTGGTACATGACCTCCGTAGGTAAACAAGTGCTACGCGCATTCAATTAGCACGTGGGCTGCCATTTCGTACAGAAATGAGCTCCACCGTGTACCCGCGCGAGTGTGGCTAGGCACGAAGCGTGAGTACATGCACGGTGCACCTATTCTCTTCTTGTATACGTACACCACCTACGTGGGGTTGTGTGAGAGAGATACAAATGTAGAGAGATATAGTGTGTGGGTTCATGAGAGTTTTTTTGGGAGGGGGGTCAATCAAAAAATGTAACATATGCAATGTGTGTGAAATAGAGTCTTGGATATATCATATATGTAGAGGGGGCGATCCACGAGAAGAGAGTGGAGGTATCATCGGCTTGAGGTGTCCATAGAATTGAAGAGAGGGATGATGTGTGTGTGTGTGTGCGCGCGCGTGCTATCAATAAAGAGTGCCATCGAATTTGTGTGTTCCCACATCAAAGATATAGAGTGGCTGGCCTACTGGAGCGCGAGAGGGGACAAGTGCAGTTTGTCTATGTGGCATGGATACCTACCTACAGTGCTCGACTATTGGTGTGTGGTGGGGGGTAGGGAGGCCTAATTAACTATAGAGGTACAATGGCTGGTATATGTGTGGAGGTGGAGAGAGGACTACCTCATGTATTAAGGGAGATCGATCTACCTCATGTATTAAGAGAGATTGATCGGCATCCATGCATATGTGTAGGAGAGGAATAAGGTTGGGAGAGAGACATAGCTTATAGTGTTGGAGGGGGTGGTAGTGGAGTTGCTTCTAACAAATGGTGGGAGAGGCTTGCTAGACAAACGAAGGGCACGCCTGCAATATCAATAAGAGAGGGGATGGCTGCCTGTCTGTGCACGTGCGTGTGAGAGGCGGGTCAGGAGGCATGCATGAATGATGAGGGGGGGGGGGCGATATGGCTGTGGTAAGCAGACGTAACTACATAGGAAGATCAATCGTCCTTTGTCAGAGAAAGGAGAGACATAACTTGTGAGGTACGTCGATCGATTGGGAGGGTGGAATAGTTAAATTTGACCTAGGTATATGTTGGGAGATCGGTTGGTATACATGCATTTGTGTGTTAGAAGCAAATGAGGCACGAGAGAAGGATAGAAAGAGAGGGATGCATCTAGGAGGTGGTGCGAGAGGCATACTATATCAAGGGGGAAGTAGTGTGCGAGTACGAGATCGATTAAAAGAGTGGTGGGAGTGAGGCATGGACGGTGATAAGAGAAGAGGGGAAGCTTGTGTTTGTGCTAGGCACACCTGGCTAGAGAGGCATATCGATCGATGTGTGCCGTAAAGAAGGATTTGCGGGGCCTACACACACCATGGGTGAACGACCTAAAGTGAAAAGACAAATTTGCGCGATGGAGCTAGAGAATGCTGAGGGAGGGTGAGAGGGATGCGGGCATGTGCATGCACGAGAGAAAGTTAGCGCTAGCTACAAAGATAAGAGGATTGTGTGGGTGTAAAAGACGAATAGAGATCATACTTCATTATAAAAAGCGAATTCGGATGTTTGAAGAATTTATCATAGTGTTTTAAACCGACGCATGTGTGAATATATATAAAGGTGATACACACGGTGTGGTTATGAACATGTTATACTACATATAATTTATTTTATCACTACTCTTATAAAAAACAGAGTTGTTCATGATGGTGTGCCTGCCATCCTGCAATATAGGTCGTCCGATTTATATCTGATGGATAGGAAGGAAACTATGGCAATTTTGAAAAAAGATACCCACACCCCTCTCCTTATTTGCAAATAAGGCCTCCCCTTGATCATGTTGATGTTCTATGGCACGCATGCCCATCTTGCTAGTACTACGTATAGTATATAGAACATTGATTATAACTTCGGCTAATGTGTGGCTTTTGCAGCTCAGGTCTAAATACTTGTCATAATGTAGGGGGCGGGGCACTATACTTTGTGTGATAAACACGGTGTACGTATGGAACATGGTTTAGATTATGAATATATCGTTAGTACATCAAATGTACTATTATTGGGAATCAACATCAAGTGTATTCAAAAAATAGAATTCGAGTTCATGTAGTATACATAGTTCATATCTATCTCTATAGTAATCATGTGGTGTGTTATTAAGGTAATACACGAATGATGGTTGAAGTTGGCAACATTCATGATTGTATATTCTTATTGAAATAGAGAAACGAATTCAAATTCAGTTCGAATTGCAGCGGTAGTATAGACATTTGGAATGCTATGTTGGTATGAGTAAGTTACATGCATTATACAGCAAGCGAAAAAATTTAATTGGATATAACATGGATTCTAACTCCCTCCTTCCATCTATACAGGGCGTAATACGTTTTTTAAGACCGCCTTTGACTATTGACAAGATTAATAGTACATGACATGCACAATGTGAAAATTATATCATTGAAAGCTCCTTTCACAGACGAATTTAACGGTGTGCTTTGTGTAAGTTGCATGTCATATATTATTGCTCTAATATTTGGTCAAAGTTAGCATCGAAAAACGCATTAGGCCCTATATAGATGGAAGGGGGGAGTAGCTTTGAATAGCATTTGTATAGTAAAACGGGGCAAGACTCTCTCTTTGTGTGGTGTGAATAGTTTTATTTTTTGTTTTCTTTTTGGTTGAGGGAAGTGCGAATTGATTTGGTACGTACAAGTACAATATTACACGTTAGGCTTGTCCCTAAGATTCAACCCGCACCTTGTTATATCCTGAAAATTTATATATCGTGCTCCCAAAACTGGCGCCTTCACAACCCGCACCTTGCTATCCCGAAATTACAACGCGCGCAAAAACCCCTCCAGCTGCCAAATCCCGACATGCGAAATCCCCCTTCTAACCCTGAGCCGAAAGGGACGCTAGTTCAAATCGGTGGGGGTACTTTTGTAACACACCCTACATTTTGTACAAGCGCGTCCCTAAGTCAATGTTCACCCCCTCCCATAGCCTCCTTTTCGACATACGAAATCCCAGGCCGCCATAACCTCTCCGCTCTAGCCACGAAACCCCACCCTCCTCTATCCGCCACCTCACCGCTGCCCTGCCGGAGCCTCTTCCCCGACAATGTCGTCCATCGCAACAGCTCGACGTCCCTCATCCACCTCCCCGGATGAGGATCCGTCGTCCATCTCGTCGTCCCGCTGGTTCAGCCACCCCATCCTCCACCTCCAAGGAGCTGCTCTGATGATCGCCTCATCTATCGTGGCTGCCCCATCCCCACACGGCCACCTTAACCTGCTCCACCGGAACCGCAGCATCCTCATCAACTCCTCGGATGGAGACGAGGCCTACTCGGCGCCACCAAACAGGTTGTACACTCATTGCATCCCACCTTCTCCTTAACTCGACCTCCCGGCGCCGATGGTGCGCCATCCTGCACCCCCATGGAGCGGCTACCTTGAAGCCAGCTCCGCGGGCGACATCTCCACGGCGGCTCTCCCCCAGAGCAAGGCCCCTTCAGCGGCGGCGGCCATACCAGCCGGATCAGCTGCTGCTGCTCCGGCTCTCGCTCACTTGCTCGCGCTGTTGCTGCTGCTCCGGCTCTCGCTTGCTCGCGCAACTGCTGCTGCTCCAGCTCTCGCTCACTCACTCGCGCTGCTGCTGCTGCTTCTCTCCCCCTCGCTCATGCTGTCGCTCTACTCTGATTTAGCTACACTTCAGTCGACTAAATCAACTTTTGGGTGAGTCCATTTTCAGGGGGTGGGGGGGGGGCTCGCCGGAGTTAAGGAAGAACCACCCGCAGCAGGGACGGGGGCTCGTCGGAGAGGTACCCCACTATCTATCTTAGGGTTCAGGGTGGGTGGCGGGGGGCCTAGAGGGCTGGCCGGGGCGGTGGCGGGCCGACGGTAGGGAGTTGTTTCGGGGCGGCGAGGCAGCTCTGGGGCCGGCGGTTCGGCCGATGGTGGCTGGTGGCTCAGGGGGGGTGCAGGTTGAAGATGAACTGCAGGCCCTCCCTAAACTACATGTCAAGTGCCTCTCGGCTACCATTGCGTTCAGTTTCGACAGTAACATTCAGATTCCACAGTAAATTTCAGTTTCGACAGTTAAGTTCAGAGTCAACAGTTTTTACCTCATCTATTGTAGTGAGGTGGTTTTTGGTGATGTAAATTTACATCTATTTTACATCATCTATTGGAGATGCTATTAGAATCCCACTTGAGATTGAGGATGTCTGTCTCATGCTGCTTCAGCCTTGACGTCTTACGGCTCACCAGAGCTGCTCCAACGACAGAACGATCCATCACAACAGAGCAATGCCCTGGACGCCGTCTACAGATTCCTTAGATCTTCCTCCACACCTCCGACAGCTACCTCTGCCTCAACTGCTTCAGCGACCAACCCAATGATGCTGAGGTCGACACGGCTACGGCAAAGAGGTTGTACACTTGTTGCATCACTTATTACTATACATTCATGTTGATCCATTAGAGCTATTTTGGTTCAACGAAAAAACATAGCAATAGGGAATTTTCCTATGGCACTCTACTATTCAATTATGGGATAATTATATTTATGCCCCTAGTTGTGTCCCACTCGTCTGTTTTACCCCTAATTCCCAAAAGTCACCGGTTCTGTCCAAGTCACTTTGCTCCTCTTTTGCTTTTGCCCTTTGACAGTTTGACTGTCAGTTTGAAAACTTCATAACTAAATCATACTAGATCAGAAAAATGCAAATAAGATACCAAAATGTTCAGAAAAACATCACCTATATGTGAGTGTCATTTGCATTTATGAAAAAAGTGTTGGAAAGTGCCCATCCGAGTTTTAGCTCTTAGGCTACCACCATGAATAGTAAAATCTAAAAAATTTCAAAAAAATTAAAAAAAAATTGGTGGCAAAGAATGACAAATGTTTTAAGTGCCTGCCAAGTTTCATCAGGGAATAACATTCGTGGATGCCATGGCAAAAAAAATTAGCACTCCAAAATAGATTATTTTTTTGCCACGACTTCCACAAATGTCATTCCCTAATGAAACTTGGCAAGCACTTAGAACATTTTTCGTTCTTTGCCACCATACTTTTTTTGATTTTTCTTAGATTTTACTATTCATGGTGGTATCAAAAGAGCTAAAACTCGGATGTGCACTTTCCAACACTTTTTTCATAAATGCAAATGACACTCACATATAGATGATGTTTTTCTGAACATTTTTGTATCTTATTTGCATTTTTCTGATCTAGTATGAATTAGTTATGAAGTTTTCAAATTGACAGTCAAACGGTCAAAGGGCAAAAGCATAAGAGGAGCAAAGTGACTTGGACAGAACTGGTGACTTTTGGAAATTAGGGGTAAAACAGATGAGTGGGACACAACTAGGGGCATAAATCTAATTATCCCATAATTGAATAGTAGAGTGCCATAGGAAAATTCCCTATTGTTATGTTTTTCCGTTGAACCAAAATAGCCCTAATGGATCAACATGAATGTATAGTAATAAGTGATGCAACAAGTGTACAACCTCTTTGCCGTAGCCGTGTCGACCTCAGCATCATTGGATTGGTCGCTGAAGCAGTTGAGGCAGAGGTGGCTGTCGGAGGTGTGGAGGAAGATCTAAGGAATCTGTAGATGGCGTCCAGGGCATTGCTCTGTTGTGATGGATCGTTCTGTCGTTGGAGCAGCTCTGGTGAGCCGTAAGACATCAAGGCTGAAGCAGCACGACACAGACATTCTCAATCTCAAGTGGGATTCTAATAGCATCTCCAATAGATGATGTAAAATAGATGTAAATTTACATCACCAAAAACCACCTCACTACAATAGATGAGGTAAAAACTGTTGACTCTGAACTTAACTGTCGAAACTGAAATTTACTGTGGAATCTGAATGTTGCTGCCGAAACTGAACGCAATGGTAGCAGAGAGGCACTTGACATGTAGTTTAGGGAGGGCCTGCAGTTCATCTTCAACCTGCACCCCCCTGAGCCACCAGCCACCATCGGCCGAACCGCCGGCCCCAGAGCTGCCTCGCCGCCCCGAAACAACTCCCTACCGCCGGCCTGCCGCCGCCCCGGCCAGCCCTCTAGGCCCCCGCCCCCACCCTGAACCCTAAGATAGATAGTGGGGTACCTCTCCAACGAGCCCCCGTCCCTGCTGCAGGTGGTTCTTCCTTAACTCCGGCGAGCCCCCCACCCCCTGAAAATTGACTCACCCAAAAGTTGATTTAGTCGACTGAAGTGTAGCTAAATCAGAGCAGAGCGGCAGCACGAGCGAGGGGGAGAGCAGCAGCAGCAGCGCGAGTGATTGAGCGAGAGCTGGAGCAGCAGCAGCTGCGCGAGCGAGCGAGAGCCGGAGCAGCAGCAACAGCGCGAGCGAGCGAGCGAGAGCCGGAGCAGCAGCAGCAGATCCGGCTGGGATGGCCGCCGCCGCCAAAGGGGCCTCGCCCTAGGGGAGGGCCGCCGTGGAGATGTCGCCCGCGGAGCCGGCTTTCATATGGAATGAAGCAAAACATCCACCCGGGCCTACTTTTATAAATCCTATGCATGAAAACAAGATCAAGTGCATTAGTGGCAGAATAACATTCTAACTGTACACGCTTTCATATGGTTTCACTTTATTTTGGCCATGTTTCTTTGCATTCCTCTGCTCTTTCAATTCCTGTGAACCAAACACCCAAGTTGACAGAAATCATGTGTTTACAAATGCTCTATTTACCATGCGCATTCCTATCCTATTCCGGTATTATTCCTATCCCTGTGTTTTTAGAATCATGCAAGCCAAATGAGCCCTAACAGAATTACTTTAGTTATAGGTAGGTGTCGAAGGGAACTTTGTGTGGTTTATCCTGCTCCTGCCGCGACGTCGTCCACCTCAGCTGAGCTGCTCCATCGATAGAAGCATCCACCAAACCAGACATCACGACTCCTGACCGTCTTTCGCCACCTTAGATCTCCTTCCCTGCCGCCGGCACCCACCGCAACGACATCACCATCATCGACCCAGCAGATGAAACTGAGGAGTACACGGGTCCACAAGAGAGGTCGCACTCTTTTGTTTCTGCTTATGTTATGCATTGCTTAAAGTTACCTGCTACTTTATCATCCTGTTCACCTCTTGGACTCCAAGTCAGGTCCAAATTAATGTTCAAACTTGAGTTCTAAATTAGTTGTGGGGCACATATCGAGGCAGCAATGAATAGTATCTCTGTCTAATATCTAGTTCACCTAGGGTATGCCTATGTTGTTCATCTTGAGTGGGAAACAAATAGTAAAGCAATCATCATCTATCTTTTTATTATATTAAAGCAATCATTAGCCTGCTATCATTATTTTTGGATCCATCCACTGGTTGTTACCATCACTCTAAATTTCTGCATGCTCTCCTTACGTAATCTCACCATATTTTTTTCGTATGCATGTCAGATATTGTACACAGTCATGCTGAACATGTAGAGAAAAGGAGAAGAATTTTGCGCGGCAATACAATGTCATGCAGACATCGCTCAATGGTGGGTTCAATGGCAAACCCTCCCCACCCCTCTCTAGATTGTAATCCAGAGGAAGATATCTGTTTTGAGGCGGATTCAGACGCCGCTGACCACTCATATTACCCCCCAAGGTGTTTGCTCTACCTTGGCATGATGATGTTAGTCATATCATGCATATGTTGCCTTGCAATGCCTACTTTTGACATCATATATGCCATCTGCTTAGTTTAGACATGTTCTGTAATGCCACCTGTTTAGTTTCTATATCATATATGGGAATTATGCAGTGTCATGTCTTTTAGCCAGCCATAATATATGTGAAATGTGCAATGTCGTCCTGTTTAACCAGGCATCATATATTTGAATGATATCTTGCCCATCCTTTTCTTCATTACATTTCCATTTGTAGATAATGTTTGTACATTCAACTACTCTTCCTGTGAATCAACCATTTGGGTGGGAGATGGAAAAATCTGGAGTGAAAACAAGGCCTTCAGAGCAGATAGTGCTACCTGTCGAAGCAGATCTCTTGTTGGGTCCCGATAGCTCCTCAGAGATGGATTCAGAGACAGATAACCAGTCCTATTTCCCCTACCGAGGTGTATGCTCTAACTTGGAACGGTTATACTGCTCATATCATGCATATGGTGTCTTGCATTGCATAGTTTAGACATCATATACACAATATTCAACACCATGTTCTTAGTTCAGACATCATATCGAATGCCCTCTGTTTAGCATATAAATCACATATGTGAATTAAATGATGTGATGCTGATTACTTAGATAACATGTAGGTGAATTATGTCATGCGATCCTATTTAGTTATTCATCATATCTTTGAATTATGTTATGCTAAGCTATCCAGTTTAGATAGACATCATATATGTGAAATTATGTCATGCTATCCATTTTAGTTAAACAATATACATGTCAACTATTTCATGCCCTCTTTTTTCCACACTATCTATTGCATCTGTCTCTCATACAATGTATGTACATTCAACTATATTTCTTGTTTATCAGCCATTTGAATTGGAGCGGGTGATGCCAGTATCTAGCGGACCAAAAACACGGTCTTCAAATAAAACAGTGCTACCTCTTGGTGGAGATAGCACCCCGGTTGTACATGCACGAGAACCAGCCCTACCACACATAACCCAAACTCTCGCATATTGTACCCCTATTGGGATGGACAGAGAACTAGCTTCACCCAATCTAACCCCAACCCCAGCAGATAGTAACCCAGTTCCTATTGACACAGCACCATCTCCACCACAGAGCTCCCAAACAAGAGCAATTAGTAAGGCAGCTCCAGTGCCCAAAGGGCCAATACTACCACAGCGAACCCCAACTCCACCAGTTAGTACGCCGATTCCTGTGGAGGAAGCACAATTAGCTAGTCGTAGTTTAGCATCTATCACATTTGATGTTGTTAAATCCTATGTGCGTATCTTCCCATCTTGGAAATATTATACTGAAGATGAAGGAAAATGCCAGTTGCAGGTGTTTGTCCAAGAGTTATGTGTAAGTAATGTAATTCATGGCAATTACTTTGCTTTGTCCCATACATACATCCTACCTCCATGATGGTTATAATACAACAAAGTTTCTCATTTTTCTCTATAGAGAAGGACCGATTTGGAAACTCGGGATGAGGTAACCTGTGCTAATACCTCTGCTATCTTCAAGAATGCTTGGTGGAAGTATTGGAATTACCTGAAGAAAACATACTTCACCGGCAAAGAAACTCGTCAAATTCCCTTACATTCTCCAGAGACACATTTACTCGACGATGACTGGGAATGCCTTGTTCTGTACTGGTCCCGAACCAAGAATGTGGTAAGGTCTATGAGCTCATTTTCTATTTTTAAGTACTATATTCTTGCGTCTTACTATACTCTGTTCATGTAGAACAAGTGCCTAAACCTGAAGAACAATTGTTCTAATTTAAGATTCCATTGCTATCATAGTTCAAAAAAGCGCTAGGCATTAATTGTGCGTTTTGCCACCGCCTTGTGCTTTACTGACCAAAGTGCATGCTTATGCGCAGTTATCCACAGATTAAGCGTAGCTATGCGCAATGCATTTTGCCAACGCCTACAGCCTAGGCGCGCTTAAGCGCTCGCTTAGGCGCGCCTTTTTTAACTATGATTGCTATCGTGCATACTGCTTTGCTCTTGTATCACTGTATTTACTCATACAAACTTATTTTTAAATTGAAGGATCCAATTGAAACTTCAATGGAACAACAGGTATGTTCACGCATGTTTCTTTAACAGGTTTCTCTTATCAATAGCTCTGTTGATTTCAATTTCACTTATGTATGCAGTTGACTTCTCATATCATGCACATTACTGGCATCACAACGGAGCCAATAGTGTTGTTGTACATGTAGACCCGTGGTACCCATCTGAAATCTTGTTGTGCCATGTAGTTTCCCACGCTTTGTATTCTTTCACTGCTGCTTTGTCTTGAACTGATATGATTTGAACCGTGTTTCTATTTTGATTTGGCAAGACAATGCAGTGACCATAGGACATAGATATATGTTTGTTTGATGCTTTTATTATGTACTAGTACTTGGCAATAGAAGACTTGGTAGTTTAATCCTGTCCACCTTACTAATGAACTGGTTCACCGAAATGAGTTTCATATACTAGTACATGCTAAACCTGTTATGTGTCTGCTTGTTTCTTCTTTTAGAATGCTAACAGAATATTGGGGAAGAGTGCCTTATTAAGCAATGGTAAAGGAAGTAATGTAGATAAGGTTCGGGATAGTGAGACATCCTTGTTGGTCTCCAACAAAGCTGATAAAACAACAATGGAAGACTATCTTGAAGACAGTGAGACAACCCCAAAGTCCTGTCTTGGTTTAGTGTTCGAGTTACTGGCCACTACCGCTTGCACAAGCTATTCAAACTCATTGTCTGAATCAGTTCGGTTTCTTGAGTCTCAACTACAAGCTGAAAGACATCGATCAGCTGTGCTGCAACAAGAAGCGAAAGGGCTGCAGAAGTCCCTGGAGCATTCAGATGCATACTTTCTGGTGCAGCAGCAAGCGTTGGAGGATTTTAGCGCCAAACAGGACAAAGCTAATAAGCTTGCTAAGCTTATTGCCAGCATGGTGGATACCTAGGATAACGTTTCTTGAGCTCTTCTGAAGTTGTTTCAGTTATGCTCTTGTTTTGCTGCCGCGTTTATTTGCATTGGTGGCCAATTTTGACAGCCAGTGTATGTAATATGCTACTTTGTTCCCTATATTTGCACTGGTGGCGAACTTTGATGGCCAGTGGACGTAATATGTGTAATAGTGGTAATAGGCTAGCATTAATTGCTTGCTTATTTATTTCCTTATTGTCTTGTTTAGTTGTTTGCTTGTAGTCACTGCAGTTCTTTTTCTTTGTTTTTCTAGTGGCCACAATAACCTATTTTTGGTAACTAGGCCACAATAATCATGGCAACACACAGATTGTTGTAACCAATGGGCCTCCTGCGGGCCATATGATCCATGGGCCTTCTATGGGCCGTAGGATCCATTGGCCTTCTATACGGGCTGTAGGATCGATGGGCCTTTTACGGGCCGTATGATCCATGGGCCTTCTACGGGCCATAGGATCCATGGGCCTTCTACGGGCCATACGATCCATGGGCCTTCTATGGGCCGTACGATCCATGGGCCTTTTATGGGCAGTAGGATCCATGGGCCTTCTACGGGGCGTATCATCATTTCGCCAATCATGGGTCGTACTATTCGTGGACCATAACGGGTCATTAATAGGCCGTATTTGATAACTCTATGAAAACAGCCCAACGGGTTTTTTGACATGAAAACGGCCCAACGTATTAAGGCCACAAACAGGACGACTGTAACCACAGGCTGAATTTGGCCCACAAGCAGAAAATGACAGTAACGGGCCGTAAGTAACCAAATGCTGGAAATGAGCCCAAGAATAAATGGGCCCTGAGAAGGCCGAAAGATAACATGGGATGGAAATGGCCCAATGGAATAATGGGCCGTTAATGGGTATAAAGTGATACACTGTTCATTACGGGCCAGTTTCACCATGGCTCGTTAATGGGCCAAGAGTTACAAAGGGCCTCATATGGGCCGAAACACTACTAGAATTAGCTTATTTGTCGTCTGCCAACTCTTTGTTGTCTACTGGCTAACGACAAATAAGGTCTTTGCCGTCAGCCACACGAAAACGGACCACAAAGATATGGTTGATGGCAAACAAGGTCTTTGCCATCAGCCAATTCTTTGTCGTCCGCTGGCTGACGGCAAAGATTTTTGACGTCCGCTAGCAGACGGCAAAGAGGTGGGTGGGTCCAGTTATTGTTTAACCAACTCATACCCACTGGCCCCACCTCTTTGCCGACCATTGGCGGACGGCACATAGGCGGGTACATTAACGGCCGTCCCGCCCCCTTCCTCTGTCTCTTCTCTCCACTCTCTCATTCCCTCCCCACCCACACCCCTGCCACCGCCGCCGACCCCTTCTGTCCTAACCGGCCGCCCCGCTGCCCCGCACCCTTCCCCTACGGCGCCCCGACCTCCACCGCACCCCTGCCGCCCCTTCCACGTTGTCCCGCCTCCCCGCCCCTCCCCTCCGTCGCCATCCCCCACCCACATCGGCCCGCGCCACCGCCGCTGACCCCGTCTGGCGTAGCCGACCGCCCCGCCGCCCCGCACCCTCCCCGACCTCCACCGTGGCCCCGCTGCCCCTTCCACGTCGGCCAGCTGCGCCACGGCCGTCCCCGCCCTGTCGCCGTCCCCGCCTTGTCCCGCCGTGGCCGTCCGGCCTCCCCCTCCACTGGGTCGCCGCCTCCTCCAGCGGCCGCCGTGGCCGTCCGGCCTCCCCCTCCACCGGGTCGCCGCCTCCTGCTGCAGATGAGGTCCTCCCCCTTTTTTGTTTAATTAGTTTCTTTTTGTTTCTTTTAGTTTAATTTCTATTTTAGTTTTAGTTTTATTTTAGTTTTAGTTTCAGTTTAGTTTATTTTAGATTAGTTTTAGTTTTAGTTTATTTTAGATTAGTTTTAGTTTTAGTTTATTTTAGTTTAGTTTATTTTAGATTAGTTTTAGTTTTAGCCTTAGAAGAAGAAGTAGAAGGAGGAGGAAGGAGGAACAGGAGGAGGGAGAAGAAGAAAGAAGAAAAGAAGAAGAAGAAGAGGAAAAATGAGAAGAAGAAGAAGAAGAAGAAGAAGAAGAATAAGAAGAAGAAGAAGAAGGAGAAAGAGGAGAGGAGGAGAAGAAGAAGAAGAAGAAAGAGGAGAGGAGGAGAAGAAGAGAAGAAGAAGAAAAGGAAAAAAGAGACCCCGACCCCGACCCCGACCCCCGACCCTCGACACCCCGGCACGACACCCCGACCCCGACCCCCGACCCCCGACACCACACCCCGACCCCGACCCCGACCCCCGACCAACCGACTCCCTGACACCACCCCGACCCACACCCCGACCCTGACCCCGACCCCGACACCCTGACACCCCGACCCCGACACGACACCCCGGCACGACACCCAGACCCCGACACCCCAACACCCCGACACCACACCCCGACCCCAACCCCGACCACCGACACCCCGACACCTGACACCCCGACCACCGACACCCTGACACCACACCCATCCTTACGCCCGACCCCCGGCACCCTGACACCACACCCCGACCCACACCCCGAACCCGACCCGATACCCTGACCCCGACACGACACCCCGGCACGACACCCCGACACCCGGACACCACACCACACCCCGACCACCGACCATCGACACCCCCACACCTGACACCCCGACCACCGACACCCCGACCCCGACCACCGACACTCCGACCCCAACCCCGACACCCCGACACCCTGAGACCCCGAGAATCGACACCCCGACACCCTGAGACCCCGACAATCGACACCCCGACCCCCGACACCCTGACACCACACCCTGACACCCTAACAGCACACCCCGACCCCGACCCCGAAACCCTGTCACCCCGATCGACCCCGGACATGATGATGATACAAAAACATCATATATATTTGTGTTGATTGGGTGTATTTTTATTATGTTCATGATGATGAAACACTTAAATTATATACATATTATTATATTCATGTCAGGTATCCAATTTTTTTATGTTGTACTAATTTCTTTTACTTTTTGTCATTGCAGGTGTTGACAGGATGATGGGCAAGGGTTCGGAGCGCCCCGAGCCTCCTACGAGCGCTACTGGGAGGGGTGGTTCTATTATTGCACCCCAGCCCCTCCGGAGAGCGCTACTAGACAGTATGTAGACAACTGCGATGGGCGCTTCTACTTCGGTTGGGAGAGGTCGGGGAGGACGAAGAAGGTTGGTAGAGGTGGACGTGGCAGCGGGAGAGGTAGGAAGGCTGCTAGGCCTTCCTCGCCGCCACCCTCAGCTGATTCACCCGACCACAGGACTGCTCTGTCTGACGTGGACCCATCTCGGACTCCGGTCCATGAGCCTCGGGTCGCTGATCCTTCGCCCCACTAGACTCGGGTCGCCGATCCTTCGCCCAACGTGAGTCCGGTCCTAGAGTCTTCATCCTAGAAGACTCCGGTCATGAGGTCTTCATCCCAGAAGACTTCGGTCACGGGGTCTTTGTCCCAGAAGATTCCGGTCCCACCGTCTTCTTCCCACGAGACTTCGGTCCCGTCGTCTTCTTCTCACGGGACTCCGGTCCCGCCGTCTTCTTCCCACGAGACTCCAGAGGCTAGTGTCCCGGAGGATGGTAGCGAGGACACCTTTTCAGATGATAGCTACAGCGACGATGAGCTGGTTGAGAAGGGCAAGAAGGTCTACATGCGTGGTTGTACAAACCTCCCGCCCATGTCGACGACCCCCGACCAGAGGTGGTTGGTTGCGCCTAAAGGGTTGAAGTAAGTGCATTTAATATTTTTTAACCTTTTGCCTTCATGTTCCTTCAAATTAATATCTAATGTGTTGGCCTTGTCATACTACAGGGGCTAGGTATACCCCCGTGACTGTGGTGTCCTCAGGCCCAACCAGGTCCTTGGCACGCTTTGTCGGCAACACTTCCTTGGTGGGTCACGATGCCCAGTGAGGGTCAGGTTCCACAGCTAGCACTGAGCTGGGAGCTGTACTCTCTTGCCCCGGCCCCTCCGGGGAGATGGCCGCCGGTGTTGCGTGCGAGACAGTGGCCGACATTGTGTTCCGTCGGTTTTGGGTAATTTCTCCTTTACAGAATTAAAAATGAACACTACCTAGCTAGTGATTGTACTAATCATTGTTGTCTTCTTTGATTGCAGACCTTCTACAGGGTTTTAGAGGGAGAACAGGAGGCCGCAGCTATGGTTGTCGAAGTCGAGTGCAAGTGCCTACTTCAGAACTTACGGCACGAGGCTCGGGTGCAGGCTGTTCGAGACTACTACGCCTCGCAGGGTATTAGGAGGGCGAAGAAGAAGTGTCGCAGCAAGTTTCTGAGTAGGGAGAAGTACTTGGCAGTAATTATACCTATTCTTAAGGCCTTGAACTTAGTTTTCTTTATTTGATTCGTAGCATTGAAATTTCTCTTGACTCAGTTAGGTGCCCCCGAGATGGTGTGTCGATAAGATGGACTGTTGGGAGGCGTTGGTGGATGCGTGGTGCTCTCCCCAATGGCTACTCGAACACCAAAGGGCCAAGGATAAGCGCGACCAAATGGAAGGTGTGACACACCATCAAGGGAGCTCAAACCTGTTTGAGTATGGGGATAACTGGGTATGTGGTTTGCTACATGATTCATGCAATTTAATTCTTAATGGTAGCATTTATCCTTTCCAAAATGACTTAATATGCTTAGTTAGTTAAAAAAGGCATAACTACCTTGGATAGTTCATTTATGACATATTTAGCTCTAAAATGACATAATAACCTTTAGATAGCTCTATAAAATAACTTAATATGCTTTAGTTAGTTAAAAAATGGCATAACTACCTTCGATAGCTCAATAACAACCTAAATTAATCTTAGCCAGTTCATTCATGACATAATTAGCTCTAAAATGGCATAATAACCTTAGACAGCTCTCTAGAATGCCTAAATATGTTATAGTTAGCTAAAAAATAGCATGGCTACCTTGGACAGCTCAATAATGACATAATTAGCATACTTTGGTTAAAAATGGCATAATAATCTTGGTTACCTCAAAAATGACCTAAACTTAGCTTATTTTCCTCGAAAATGACATAATAATCTTTCTTAGCTCCAAAATGACCTATTTACATAGCAATATCATTCTTAATGCTAGCTCGAGCCCTTAACTAATATTTTGTTCCTCTCTCTCAGGCGTAGTACCACAAGAAGCTTGTGCCAAGTCTGTTCGACCTCTATGGCATGGACCATATGGCCCCGTACAAGAAGGCCAAGGCATTCATGGAGTCTGACCTAGATCATCCAGAGAGCTTCACCAACATCTCCTCCCACCACAATCTTGTGAAGTACAGAGACGAGGGAAGATGAGGAAAGGGGAGGACTTTAACCCGAGCCAGGATCCTTTTGATACAGAGCTGGTGATGATATCTGGTGGCGGGAGGTCCCATGGCTCTCAAGCCATTGTTGATGGACTGATACATTGTCCTAAGACTCTCCCGCAGATCAAGAAGCGCATGAGTAGCTCTGATCCTGAGATAACGCCTCATGCACGGCTCGCGGAGCTCGCCGTGGCGGTTAGTTATACGGACTCTCTGACCTTTCCTCCATTACATTGTGTGTGTGTCCGTCGATGAGTACAATGCTAATGAGGAGTGTTGTGTTGCAGGCAGCGGTTGAGAAAGAGAGATTGAAGACCCAGGCGCTTTTGGAGGAGGCAAAAAGGGAGGCGACGGAGAGGGAGAGGGAGAGGGAGGAGAGGATGGCTAAGCTGTTGGAGGAGGAGAGGAACCGGAACGAGGCGTCTCACCAGGCCCTATACGAGCTCATCGTGGTATGTTTCTCGTGCACATTAGCCCAATCATGCACATAATGTTCGCATTACTAACTAATATGACTGACTCGTGCGAACCAAATGTGCATACCATGTGCGAGAAAAACAGTCAGGTCCCTCCGCCGATGCCCCAGATTGCTCCGGCGGCCACGGTGAGTTTGATTTGAATGTTCCTTAGTTACTACTATTCACATTTCAATTTGCATTATGCTAACGAGACATTATTGGAAATGATCTTTGGTTTAGCATGGCTGCCGACAAGCATCGACCAATGCTTCCGCGTCTGCCAATGCCGGAACCCCAACCGGTCCTTCACCTCCATCTGCCAATGGTGCAGCCCCGACCATTCCTACACCTCCGTGATAATGGTATTTTTCTTCTTATTTAGCCTGTTTAGTCCATTTATGACATAATTTAGCCTATTTAGTCCACAAATGACAAAACAAGATGAAGAAAATCAGGGAAGAGGAAGGAAAGAAGGAATAGGAAGAAAAGAAGAAGAAGAAGAAGAAGTTCTTCTTCTTCTTCTTCTTCTTCTTTTCCTCCTCTTACTTGTTTTTATTCGTAAATGGCATCATAACCTTGCTAACCTCATAAATGTCAAATACTTAGCTTGTTGTCCTCTAAAATGACACAATAATCTTAGTTAGGTCAAAAATGGCATAATTTGCTACGTTAGCTAAAAAATGGCATTTTTCTTCTTATTTAGCCTATTTAGTCCATTTATGACATAATTTAGCCTATTTACTCCACAAATGACATAATAAGATGAAGAAAATCGAGGAAGAGGAAGAAAAGAAGGAATAGGAAGAAAAGAAGAAGAAGAAGAAGAAGAAGAAGAAGAAGAAGTTCTACTTCTTCTTCTTATTCTTCTTCTTCTTCTAGTCTTCTTCTCCTTCTTCTTCTTCTTCTTCTAGTCTTCTTCTCCTTCTCCTTCTTCTTCTTCTTCTTCTTCTTCTTCTTCTTCTTCTTCTTCTTCTTCTTCTTCTTCTTCTTCTTCTTCTTCTTCTTCTCCTTCTTCTTCTAATTTTCTTCCTCTTCTTATTCTAACTTTCTTGTTTCCCATTTTGCAGATTTAATTCACTATATGGAAGCTTGCATAGATGGAGTGTTTGTTTCTCTGTTCTTCTTTTCGTTTGTATCGAAGAATAATGTGGAACTTGTTATATGGATGCATGGAACAATGTGTTGGATGAACATTGTGATATTAGTGTAAGATGTATGGATGAAACTGTGTTTCTTATGTATGTATATATGTTGTCATGGATGGAGCTATGTGTTGGATACATCATATATCTGTTGTACCTGTGAAAAATATATGTATGTATATCTGTGTGTGAATTCCAGTGAAATTAAATGGATATAAATGAAAACAGGGGATATATAGCCTCTTTGTCGTCTACTAGAGGATGGCAAAGAGATTTGCCGTTTGCTAGCAGACGGCAAAGAGGACACGTGGCAGCTACCTGTAGAAACTGGGAACACTGGGTGCCCATTTGGACAGTTTGCCGTCCGCTGGCGGATGGCAAAGACCTTTGAGTCTTTGCCGTCTGCTGGCAGACGGCATAGCTGGCCATGTGGCAGCTTCCTAGTGCTGGCCTAACTGAGCTCTTTGCCGTCTGTTAGCGGACGACAAAGAGCTTCGACTCTGTGTCGTCCACTGGCGGATGGCAAAGAGCGCCGTTAACCCCCTAACGGCTCTAATACCACCCCACTGTCGGCCGTTGTCTTTGCCATATGCTGGCCTCAGTTGGCGGATGACACAATCATTTGCCGTCCGTTTCATGGAAGCGGATGGAAAAGAAGGCCTTTGCTGGCACCTATTTAGACGGACAGTTTGTCGTCTGCTGGTGGACGACAAAGATGTTTGTCGTCCGGGATCTATGCCTTTGTCGTATGCCATGGCGGACAGCAAAGAAGTTGTTTCTAGTAGTGAAAGACGTCATGGGCCATACATGGGCTGGAAGTTAAAACCGGATGGAATCATATTAGATGGCCCAGATGACGCTACTGGGCCTAATTCGGAGAGGTCGTAACGGGCCCTGGGTTAGCGAGCTATAAATCGGCTATATGCGAACAGGCCGTTAACAGGCTTTCTGTGGGCTGGCCCGCCACCTTTTGACCAAGTCAAACGGGCCAGCCTTTTCATAGGAATGGGCCTTTGTTGGGCCGTGCCACGTGTCGACGTATCATATGCGCCTTGGGTCCAATGAGTGGATGACATCTGTCCCAATGGTGAGTTGACACGTGTTTCCTCCAGCCAATGATGATTTTACACGTGAAAAATCCCCATTGGTCGGGGCTGTTAACGGGTTATCGGATCAAAAACCGGACCCGATAGCTTAACGGCATTCCGTTACGGTGGATGCCACGTGTTGGTCACCCTTGACGAAAGCACTTCTGTGACGCGCGATTTATCATCATGGAAGTGGACACTTCCGTGATGATAATTTTGGTAATGTCATGGAACACTTCTACGACAGCACATGTATGACTATCTTGATTCTATCATAAAATCGTCATGGATGTACATGCATGACAAAAACGTGACCTACTATGACAAACACGTATCATCATGGAAGTGTGTTTTTTTGTAGTGCTCCATTAGGGCCCATGACGGCCCAATAGTCCCCCGGGGGGTTCCTGTAACCTCCCGGTACTCCAAAACTTATCTGATACTTCCCGAAACCATTCCGGTGTCCGAATGTAACCTTCAATATATCAATCTTTACCTTCGACCATTTCGAGACTCCTCGTCATGTCCGTGATCTCATCCGGGACTCCGAACAAACTTCGGTCACCAAAACACATAACTCATTATACAAATCGTCATTGAATGTTAAGCGTGCGGACCCTATGGGTTCGAGAACTATGTAGACTTGATAGAGACACATCTCCGATCAATAACAAATATTGGAACCTGGATGCTCATATTGGCTCCTACATATTCTACGAAGATCTTTATCGGTCAAACCGCACAACAACATACACTGTTCCCTTTGTCATCGGTATGTTACTTGCCCGAGATTTGATCGTCGGTATCTTCATACCTAGTTCAATCTCGTTACCAGCAAGTCTCTTTACTCGTTCCGTAATACTTCATCCCACAACTAACTCATTAGTCACATTGCTTGCAAGGCTTATAGTGATGAGCATTACCGAGAGGGCCCAGAGATACCTCTCCGATACACTGAGTGACAAATCCTAATCTCGATCTATGCCAACCCAACAAACACCTTCGGAGACACCTGTAGAGCATCTTTATAATCACCCAGTTACGTTTTGATGTTTGATAGCACACAAGGTGTTCCTCCGGTATTCGGGAGTTGCATAATCTCATAGTGAGAGGACTATGTATAAGTCATGAAGAAAGCAATAGCAATAAAACTTAACGATCTTAACGATCATTATACTAAGCTAACGGATGGGTCTTGTCCATCACATCATTCTCTAATGAGGTGATCCCGTTCATCAAATGACAACACATGTCTATGGTCAGGAAACATAACCATCTTTGATTAACGAGCTAGTCAAGTAGAGGCATACTAGGGACACTTTGTTTTGTCTATGTATTCACACATGTACTAAGTTTCCGGTTAATACAATTCTAGCATGAATAATACACATTTATCATGATATAAGGAAATATAAATAACAACTTTATTATTGCCTCTAGGGCATATTTCCTTCAGTCTCCCACTTGCAGTAGAGTCAATAATCTAGATTACGTACTAATGATTCTAACACCCATGGAGTCTTGGTGTTGATCATGTTTTGCTCATGGAACAGGCTTAGTTAACGGGTCTGCAACATTCAGATCCGTATGTATCTTGCAAATCTCTATGTCTCCCTCCTTGACTTGATCGCAGATGGAATTGAAGCGTCTCTTGATGTGTTTGGTTCTCTTGTGAAATTTGGATTCCTTTGCCAAGGCAATTGCTCCAGTATTGTCACAAAAGATTTTCATTGGAACCGATGCACTAGGTATTACACCTAGATCGGATATGAGCTCCTTCATCCAGAGTCCTTCATTTGCTGCTTCTGAAGCAGCTATGTACTCCGCTTCACACGTAGATCCCGCCACGACGCTCTGCTTGGAACTGCACCAACTGACAGCTCCACCATTCAATATAAATACGTATCCAGTTTGTGACTTAGAGTCATCCGGATCAGTGTCAAAGCTGGCATCGACGTAACCATTTACGACAAGCTCTTTGTCACCTCCATAAACGAGAAACATATCCTTAGTCCTTTTCAGGTATTTTAGGATTTTCTTGTCGGTGTTCTGGAACGGGGGTCCCCAGACTTGCCTGCCTGCGGCCTGCAACGTGGCTCAACCAGTGGCCCAGTACGGTCCGTCTTCATCAACCAACACTCAGGACCCTCGCGAGGAGCCAAGCCTCACGGGGCGGATGATGCAAGGCCCCCTCAAGAGTGGCCTCACCACGCAGGCTCACGAGGAGGCGGAGAGATCAAGGCGAGGGGCACCTCGTGAGGTGCCCATGACGCAAGCCATGATGATCAGGACCAGACGGGCGCCAGCCCGCGCAGTGTCCCCATTTCCTCTTTGGTGCAAAGGGGGCAAGCGCATGCACGAAGTACCGAGGCATCAGGCAAAGGTTTCCATATCGGTGCAACAAGACCAAGACCAGCAGGACGGTAGGACGGAGGTCACCGTGGAGCCCAAGACGGCGTCATCACCAGCACCTTTGGCAGGCAAAGACCACCTTTTGTGAGGATAGCTTGTACTAGCTGTCCCCTTTCAAAATGGCCGTTCTTGGATCCCTTCCCGCTCAATATTTGGGAAGAGGACCAGGGCCTCTATAAATAGGGCTAGCCACCACCATAGAGGGCACGGATCGATTCCTCCTCAAGCACACCACCAAGCACAAGAACACCTCTCCTCGCAAGGTTGTTCTTCCCTTGTACTGTTCATCATCAGCCCAAGAGGCAATCCATCACCACACACAGGAGTAGGGTATTACACCACAACGGTGGCCCGAACCTGTATAAATCTTATGTCTCTTGTGTTGCTCATCGATCTAGCTTAGGGATCGCGGCGAGGCTGAGGGCGAGATTCGGTAGGAGGAGATCTTCGTGCGCACCCCAGAGTTTGAACCTTAAGGGTTTTTTCAGAACCCGATATCTGACATTTGGCGCGCCAAGTAGGGGTGCGCCGGAGTATTCCTTCCGCCGATCTGCATCCCACTGCTTCGTCGCATCCATGTCTGGCGACCCGATGACCAATGGCGACTACTGGGCGGCGTGGCCAGCCCGTGCCACACCGCCTTCCCAAGGTGACCTCAACCCCGTGGCCCAGGCAGCCCACGCACCGTAGAACACTACGGGGTGCGGGCGACGCGGTCAAGCACTGCCTGCCCTTACTCCGCGGCAGATGCGATCAGCCGCAAGGGCCTCAAGCCACGCCGCAGCCACGACGCCGCACACCCAATGAGAACAAGCGAACATGAGGGCCGCGCTCACTGTGGATCGGGAGCTGCTGTGGTGCAGGTTGCAGGAGAGTGGCCGAGACGTGTTGCTGGAGCGCGTTGCCGAGCTCCTGGACGCCGCGGCCTCGGGGGCACCGCCCTTCTATTTCCAGCTTCCACCCCAGGCCCTGGTCAGATCACGCGGCGGGCCACTCCGCGCTCGTGTGCCTTCAGGCGCGCCCCAAGGCTTCATCGACACCGGCTTAACCATCGGCCCCGGGCGTCAGGCTACACCAGCACCACCTCTGATGAACGAGGGCATGCGCATCACCGCCTACGGCCCGGGCGGGCTGCTGCCCTACCATCCTCAAGACGGCGCGTTAGGCCAGGCCACATGGAGCGTGGGGCACTACGGCAAAGTCATCGAGGCGGTGACGTCGGAGGCCTACGTGCCCTGCATGGTGGATCGGGAGTACGCGCTGGAAAACGACCCTGGCTCGTTCCTCGGGTCAGGCTGGGAGGAAGAGACGCCAGAAGCCGAGCCTTTTTAGGAGTCTCAAGGAAGCCTCACCAGCCGCGCTGGCAGCAGCAGCTATTGGGTACCGCTAATTCCTCAGGAGCAAGCTTATGCTAACCATGGGTCGCAGGAGGTTCAGGTTACTGCAACAGACGGCTGCCCCAACTCAGCAGCCACCCTTCCGCTAGGAGGAGCGCACTGGGGGCTGCAGGAGAGGGGCCGGGAGCCAGGCCCCTCCCCACGGCGCATGGAGCAAGGCATCCCCCGGAGGTAGGCCCTCTGCTGGGGAGGTGCTGCAAAGCCTACCCCCGGCAGAGGACCCGTGGTTGCCGAGGGCACCGCTGGCGTCCCCTTTGCCCCATTGGCATCGTCCTTGGTCTCCGGCCGCCGTCAATGGTGGTCGAGGGTGGCGCAAGGCGGGGCCCTCGTCTGGCAATATGAAGCAAGGCCCGGTGCCTGTGAAGAAGACCCAGTGCCTGTGAAGCTCGCCGCTCGTGACACTCTCACGTAATAATGAGTGGGGCTATACACGCCCCGGAGTCTCCGGAGAGCCGCCCTCGGGCCTCGGGGGCTCCCTCCCACGCCCAGTAGCAGCACTTAGCTCCGCGCTGGTGAGAAGACGTCGAAGACTAGACTAGGTGTCGGACGCAGCCTTTTGCTTTTTGGCCCCCTTTCTGTGGTCGAGCTTCCTTGCTTCGGATTTAAGTTGAAGTTGAATTTACATTTGCGTGTACGTGGGGGGTGTCTTGTCTTGTTTGTGTGATTTCTTGTGTTCTGGTTTCTGCCCTACTTTGGAGTTTGCACTAGCTGCCTCCCCCTCGCGAGCCTCTCGCGGGCGGGGCTGGGCGAAGCGCACGGGCGTTGCGCGCGTGCCGTCCCACGGCTGGCACTCGCTCTCGCGAGGCCCTCGCGACCTGGTCAACAGGCCCCTAAGGGGACCCTCGGGGGCTCACGGCCTCGCGAGTCTATTCAAGATTTGTCCTGGCTAAAGGTAAACCACAACGACAAGCTTGCCGCAGGGCCCTTAGAATCATGAAGGCACATGTTCAGCATCATTCCTAAAAGCTTACGGACGACAATCTTTTTACATGAGGGGCTTCCCCTCCCAAAATGCTCTTACAACCTTTGGGGCCGCGCCCGAGCTTTTGTGTGCAGGATAAACAATAGAGAAACATGGGGTCAGCCAGACATATCGCTCACCGCATCCTCCTGGTCGCCTCCAGACGCATCGCTACCGCCGTTGTCACTGTCGCTGGCACCACCATCACCGGCGCCACCGTCACCACCATCGACCACGTCGCCACCATCCACCGCGACTACTACCCCGTCATTGTCGGAAGCAAATGCCCTAACAAGCGCATCCACGTTGTCCTCCACCCACCATGCTAGGTCGCCCTGGATGGCCTCGGGCACCGGGGCGATGACAGCGTCGAAGTCGAAGTGGGGATCAGTATTCTGAAGATGGCTGAAGACGCGGGAAAATGCATGCCCAAGCAGGCTGCGGCTCCTCTCCTTGACAAGTTGGTGAGCTCTCTCGGAGCGGTTCTCCAGGCACGTCAACGCATCAGTGAAGAAGCGGAGATGACTGGCATAGTTGGTCATGTGAGGATGCGGGGCGTCCTCATCACAGATATTGCCCAGGGCCGTGTTGGCCCTGTTCCTGAGTTCCTGGAGCATGGGGCCGTGCATGTGCTCCAGCGTATGCCCCTCAAGCACTTCCTCTCTGTTCTGGTGCGCAATGGACTCGGCGTCGTTAACCTATTGTTGAAGAAGAAGCTGCTCGGCATGGGTGGAGGCTAACTCAGTCTGCGCCAAGACTAGGGCGGCTGTGGCGGCCTCCGCACGCTGCTCCGCTTCAGTCAGCTTGGACCTAAGGGCGGCAGTCCTGCCCACAGCTTTGGCCTCAACCATCTTCAGCTTCAAGTCATACCTGCTCACAAGATCCGCGCGAGCCTCTTCCACGCGGCGGTCGACCTCCTCCTGGATTCGAGCCTCGCGCGTGCCAACATCGTCCTCCCCCTGGGTAACCTGGCGCTCCCTCATCTCCAACCGCTCAAGATCAAGGTTGCTCTCGGCGGTCTCCGGCATCAGCGCTTCCTCACACCTGCGGAGCTCCTCCTCCTTGACAGGTGTTCCCTTTAGCGATGCAAGGGTGGGCTGGCGTAGCTCCACTTGCTGCTCCAAGGAGGCGCTCCAGGCTTGGAGCTCCCACGCACGCTCCTCTGCGATCTCGCGTCGATAATTTGCTTCCCGAGCCTCCTCCAAAGCTTGGGAGCAGGCCTCTCGCGAGGCTGCGAGGGACGCCTCGGCCTTCGCGTTATCAATCTCACGCTGGTGGCGCGCGAGGTTGATGGCCACCTGCAGCTTGCGCCGCTCCTCAAACAGCCGTAGGCCCTCAGCTTCAAGGCGCACATCCACATCCGCAAGCTCTCCACCAAGCTGGCCCATCGTGTCCATCGCCTTCCAAAGGAACTCGTGGCGGACAACACTTCGGTCGTGCGCGAGCTTGAGCACGCTACTGATGTCATCCTCCGTCGCTGGCGCCATCAGTGGGCCCTGAAGCGGTTTGCCCCCTCTTGGCAGGGGGCTGGGGGTTGGCGCCCCCATGATCGCTGGCCAGGCCTTGCAAGGGACCCGGACCGGTGCAGGCTCACCCCTTGAAGAGGAGCCCAGGCCGGATGCCAACCAGCTGCCATCCACGATCAGAGGAGGAGCCCTGGGCAGGCTGACCACGCTCCAGGCAGGGTCGCGAAGGAAAGGCGGCTAGGGCATGGGCTCAAGATACCTTGGGGGCAGGCGTGCTTCTCTGGCCGACCCCGCATCAGGGGCAGCATGCAGGCTCGGGACGCTCAAGGCCAGCGATGAAGGTAAGGCCGGAGGAGGTTGCTCCTTGGGAGACTCCGCAGGCTTGACAGGAGGGATCCTAAAGAGTCACAGTCAGGGAAGGGAGCAGCGATTGAAGAATTACAAGGACGAGGTACTTACTCGTTTATGGCGAAGTACTTCCTATGCTTCAACGGTCGGAAGGTGCGACCGCTGCAACTCGAAGACTCCTTCCTCTTGCGGAGTGCGGCGAAGTCCACGCGGAACCGACTCAGGCGCTCGATGTGAGGACCAGCGCGTGGCGCGGATGGAGAAGCACCCAGGTGGCTAACCTCAGGGGCGCTAAGCTGGGAGGCCTCAAGGTGGCCTACCGAGGCCTCAGGCACCACCCCCCGATGGCCTGCCGAGGCCTCGGGAGCTCCGGCCTCGGGAGCTGCGGGCTGCATCCCCCCATCGACGACCGCCTCAGGGTGGGCTTCACGAGCTCCGGGAGATGATGCTTTGGGAACCCCGTGCGGCATCAGCGCCACGACACCCGAGCCTCCAGCCTCAAGCGATGCTTGCCCCCCTACGCGCACTCTTGGGGCAAGACCGGTGCTGGCGGCGAGGAAGGGAGCCACGGCGACAGGATTCTCGCGAGGCCCCGCAAGGCCGATCGGGCGCAACCCCCATTCGTCGAAGAGAGGCATCTGTCCCGCGAACTCGACCATGTTCGAGCAGAGATATAGGAGGCTACCCCCGTGCCACATATCATCCGACGAGGGGTCACCAGTGAAGACCTCAAGCACCATCCTTAGTGTTTCGGGTGCAAGTTCTATCATGCGGTCTCGGTCGCCGGTCAGGGCCCACATCAATTGGGAATGGTGCTAAAGAGGAGCAATGCAACCCGGGGCGCAGTCACGTCGAGATCTCTCAACCTCTTCAGTCGAAACCAGACAAAGGAGAGCCAGGGGCTCACGAGTCTCTCGTGGCCCCAGCCGGGATTGGGGACAGTGGGCAACGATGGAGGCGAGAGCAGAGGACTGAGCACCCCGACATCCACATACAGCCACTGCGTCTGGAACCCGCTCATGGACGGCGGGAGGTCAAAATCAATCACTGAGGCGGCCGTTTCTGCCACGGCATGGAAGCTCACGCACCCCGAGCACTGCAAGGGGTCGGTCCGGCGCAGCAAGAAGAAGTGGCGCAAGAGGGCGACGGAAGGAGTAATGCCCACCATGGCTTTGCAAACAAAGGCAAAGATGGCGAGAAGGGTAACGGATTAGGGATCAAGGTGCATCATATGGATCTGATAATAGGAAAGCACTGCATTAAAAAAGTGTTGGAAATATGCCCTAGAGGCAATAATCAAAGTGTTATTATTATATTTCCTTGTTCATGATAATTGTCTTTTATTCATGCTATAACTGTATTATCCGGAAATCGTAATACACGTGTGAATACATAGACCACAATATGTCCCTAGTGAGCCTCTAGTTGACTAGCTCGTTGTGATCAACAGATAGTCATGGTTTCCTGGCTATGGACATTGGATGTCGTTGATAACGGGATCACATCATTAGGAGAATGATGTGATGGACAAGACCCAATCCTAAGACTAGCACAAAAGATCGTGTAGTTCATTTGCTAGAGCTTTGCCAATGTCAAGTATCTCTTCCTTCGACCATGAGAGCGTGTAACTCCTGGATACCGTAGGAGTGCTTTGGGTGTATCAAACGTCACAACGTAACTGGGTGACTATAAAGGTGCACTACAGGTATCTCCGAAAGTATCTATTGTTTTATGTGGATCGAGACTGGGATTTGTCACTCCGTGTAAACGGAGAGGTATCTCTGGGCCCACTCGGTAGGACATCATCATATGCGCAATGTGACCAAGGAGTTGATCACGGGATGATGTGTTACGGAACGAGTAAAGTGACTTGCCGGTAACGAGATTGAACAAGGTATTGGATACCGACGATCGAATCTCGGGCAAGTAACATACCGATAGACAAAGGGAATTGAATACGGGATTGATTAAGTCCTTGACATCGTGGTTCATCCGATGAGATCATCGTGGAACATGTGGGAACCATCATGGGTATCCAGATCCCGCTGTTGGTTATTGACCGGAAAACGTCTCGGTCATGTCTGCATGTCTCCCGAACCCGTAGGGTCTACACACTTAAGGTTCGATGGCGCTAGGGTTATAAAGGAAGTTTGTATGTGGTTACCGAATGTTGTTCGGAGTCCCGGATGAGATCCCGGACGTCACGAGGAGTTCCAGAATGGTCCGGAGGTAAAGATTTATATATGGGAAGTCCTATTTTGGCCACCGGAAAATGTTCAGGATTTTTCGGTATTGTACCGGGAAGGTTCTAGAAGGTTCCGGAGTGGGGCCCACCTGCATGGGGGGACCCACATGAACGTGGGTAGTGGGGGCAAGGCCCCACACCCCTGGTCAAGGCGCACCAAGATCCCCCCTTAGAAGGAATAAGATCATATCCCGAAGGGATAAGATCAAGATCCCTAAAAAGGGGGGATAACAATCGGTGGGGAAGGAAATGATGGGATTTCTTTCCTCCCACCTTGGCCAACGCCCCAATGGACTTGTAGGGCAAGAAACCAGCCCCTCCACCCCTATATATAGTGGGGAGACGCATGGGAGCTTCACACGAAGTTCTGGCGCAGCCCTCCCCCTCTCCCAAGTACTCCTCTTCTCCCGTGGTGCTTGGCGAAGCCCTGCAGGATTGCCACGCTCCTCCACCACCACCACGCCGTTGTGCTGCTGCTGGATGGAGTCTTCCTCAACCTCTCCCTCTCTCCTTGCTGGATCAAGGCGTGGGATACGTCACCGGGCTGTACGTGTGTTGAACGCGGAGGTGCCGTGCATTCGGCACTTGATCATCGGTGATTTGAATCACGACGAGTACGACTTCATCAACCCCGTTCACTTGAACGCTTCCGCTTAGCGATCTACAAGGGTATGTAGATGCACTCTCCTTCCCCTCGTTGCTGGTTTCTCCATAGATAGATCTTGGTGACACGTAGGAAAATTTTGAATTTCTGCTACGTTCCCCAACAGTGGCATCATGAGCTAGGTCTATTGCATAGATTCTTTGCACGAGTAGAACACAAAGTAGTTGTGGGCGTTGATTTTGTTCAATACGCTTACCGTTACTAGTCCAATCTTGTTTCGACGGTGTTGTGGGATGAAGCGGCCCGGACCGACCTTACACGTACTGTTACGTGAGACAGGTTCCACCGATTGACATGCACTCGGTGCATAAGGTGGCTAGCGGGTGCCAGTCTCTCCCACTTTAGTCGGAACGGATTCGATGAAAAGGGTCCTTATGAAGGGTAAATAGCAATTGGCATATCACGTTGTGGTCTTGCGTAGGTAAGAAACGTTCTTGCTAGAAACCCATAGCAGCCACGTAAAACAAGCAACAACAATTAGAGGACGTCTAACTTGTTTTTGCAGGGTATCCTATGTGATGTGATATGGCCAAGAGGAATGTGATGAATGATATGTGATGTATGAGATTGATCATGTTCTTGTAATAGGAATCACGACTTGCATGTCGATGAGTATGACAACCGGCAGGAGCCATAGGAGTTGTCTTTATTTTTTGTATGACCTGCGTGTCATTGAAGAACGCCATATAACTTACTTTACTTTATTGCTAAACGCGTTAGCCATAGAAGTAGAAGTAGTCGTTGGCGTGACAACTTCATGAAGACACGATGATGGAGATCATGATGATGGAGATCATGGTGTCATGCCGGTGACAAGATGATCATGGAGCCCCGAAGATGGAGATCAATGGAGCTATATGATATTGGCCATATCATGTCACAACTATATAATTGCATGTGATGTTTATTATGTTTATACATCTTGTTTACTTAGGACGACAGTAGTAAATAAGATGATCCCTTACAAAATTTCAAGAAGTGTTCTCCCCTAACTGTGCACCGTTGCTACAGTTCGTCGCTTCTAAGCACCACGTGATGATCGGGTGTGATGGATTCTTACGTTCACATACAACGGGTGTAAGACAGTTTTACACAGCGAAAACACTTAGGGTTAACTTGACGAGCCTAGCATGTGCAGACATGGCCTCGGAACACGGAGACCGAAAGGTCGAGCATGAGTCGTATAGTAGATACGATCAACATGAAGATGTTCACCGATGATGACTAGTCCGTCTCACGTGATGATCAGACACGGCCTAGTTGACTCGGATCATGTGATCACTTAGATGACCAGAGGGATGTCTATCTAAGTGGGAGTTCATAAGATGAACTTAATTATCCTGAACATAGTCAAAAGACCTTTTGCAAATTATGTCGTAGTTCACGCTATAGTTCTATTGTTTTAGTTATGTTCCTAGAGAAAATATAGTTGAAAGTTGACAGTAGCGATTATGCGGACACTAGAACGCTTATGTCCTTAATGCACTGCTTAGTGTGCTGAACCCCAAACGTCGTTTGTGGATGTTTCGAACATCGAACATACACGTTTTGATAACTACGTGATAGTTCAGTTAAATGGTTTAAGTAGAGGCACCAAAGACATTTTCGAAACGTCGCGGAACATATGAGATGTTTCGAGGGCTGAAATTGGGATTTCAGGCTCGTGCCCACGTCAAGAGGTATGAGACCTCCGACAATTTTCTTAGCCTACAAACTAAGGGAGAAAAGCTCAATCATTGAGCTTGTGCTCAGATTGTCTGAGTGCAACAATCACTTGAATCGAGTGGGAGTTGATCTTCCAAATGAGATAGTGATGTTTCTCCAAAGTCATTGCCACCAAGCTGCTAGAGCTTCGTGATGAACTATAACATATCAGGGATAGATATGATGATCCTTGAAATATTCATGATGTTTGACACCGCGAAAGTAGAAATCAAGATGGAGCATCAATTGTGGATGGTTGGTGAAACCACTAGTTTCAAGAAGGGCAAGGGAACAAAGGGATACTTCATGAAATGGCAATTCAGCTGCTGCTCAAGTGAAGAAACCCAAGGTTGAACCCAAACCCGAGACTAAGTGCTTCTGTAATAAGGGGAACAACCACTGGAGCAGCATTACCCTAGATACTTGGTAGATGAGAAGGCTGGCAAGGTCGATAGAAGTATATTGGATATACATTATGTTAATGTGTACTTTACTAGTACTCCTAGTAGCACCAGGGTATAAGATACCGGTTCGGTTGCTAAGTGTTAGTAACTCGAAATAAAGAGCTACGGAATAAACGGAGACTAGCTAAAGGTGAGCCGACGATATGTGTTGGAAGCATTTCCAAGTTTGATGTGATCAAACATCGCACGCTCCCTCTACCATCAAGATTAGTATTAAACCTGAATAATTGTCATTTGGTGCTTGCGTTGAGCATAGACATGATTGGATTATGTCTATCGCAATACGGTTATTCATTTAAGGAGAATAATGGTTACTCTATTTATTTGAATAAAACCTTCAATGGTCTTGCACCTAAAGGAATGGTTTATTGAATCTCGATCGTAGTGATACATATTTTCATGCCAAAAGATATAAGATAGTAATGATAGTACCACTTACTTGTGGCACTGCCATGTAAGTCATAATGGTATAAAACGCATGAAGAAGCTCCATGTTGATGGATCTTTGGACTCACTCGTTTAGAAAAGTTTGAGACATGCGAACCATGTCTATTGGTGTATATGCATGAAGAAACTCCATGCAAATGGACCGTTTGAACTCACTTGATTTTGAATCACTTGAGACATGCAAATCATACCACATGGGCGAGATGACTGAAAGCCTCGTTTCAGTAAAATGGAACAAGATAGCAATTTGTTGGAAGTAACACATTTTGATGTGTGCAATCCAATGAGTGCTGAGGCATGCAGTGAATATCGTTATGATCTTACTTCACAGATGATTCGAGTAGATGTTGAGAATATTTACTTGATGAAACACAAGTCTGAATTATTGAATGGTTCAAGTAATTTCAGAGTGAAGTTTAAGATCTTCGTGACAAGATGATAGAATGTCTATGATATGATCATAGAGATGAATATCTGAGTTACGAGTTTTGGCACACAATTAAGACATTGTGGAAATTGTTTCGCAATTAATACCGCCTGGAACACCATAGTGTGATGGTGTGTCCGAACATCATAGTTGCACCCTATTGGATATGGTGCGTACCATGATGTCTCTTATCGAATTACCACTATTGTTCATGGGTTAGGCATTAGAGACAACCACATTTACTTTAATAGGGTACCACGTAATTCCGTTGAGATGACACCGTATGAATTATGGTTTAGAGAAACCTAAGTTGTCGTTTCTTAAAAGTTTGGGGCTACGACACTTATGTGAAAAAGTTTTAGGCTGATAAGCTAGAACCCAAAGCGGATAAATGCATCTTCATAGGACACCCAAAACAGTTGGGTATACCTCCTGTCTCAGATCCAAAAGCAATAAAGGATTGTTTCTTGAATCAGGTCCTTTCTCGAGGAAAGGTTTCTCTCGAAAGAATTGAGTGGGAGGATGGTGGAGACTTGATGAGGTTATTGAACCATCACTTCAACCAGTGTGTAGCAGGGCACAGGAAGTTGTTCCCGTGGCACCTACACCAATTGAAGTGGAAGCTTATGATAGTGATCATGAAACTTCAGATCAAGTCACTCCCAAACCTCGTAGGATGACAAGGATGCGTACTACTTGAGAGTGGTACGTAATCCTGTCTTGGAAGTCATGTTGCTAGACAACAATGAGCCTACGAGCTATGGAGAAGCGATGGTGGGCCCGGATTCCGATAAATGTCTTGAGGCCATAAAATTCGAGAGAGGATCCATGTATGAAAACAAAGTGAAGACTTTGGCAGAATGGCTCGATGGTCATAAGGCAAATGAGTACGGATGGATTTTAAAAGGAAGACAGACAATGATGGTAAGAATTACCATTAAGAAAGCTCGACTTGTCGTTAAGATGTTTTCCGACAAGTTCAAGGAGTTGACTACGATGAGATTTTCTCACTCGTAGCGATGCTAAGAGTCTGTTGGAATTATATTAGCGATTACTGCATTATTTATGAAATCTTGCAGATAGGATGTCAAAACATTGTTTCCTCGACGATTTTCTTGAGGAAAGGTTGTATGTGATACAACCGGAAGGTTTTGTCAATCCCGAAAGATGCTAATAAGTATGCAAAGCTCCAGCAATCCTTCTAAGGACTGGAGTGAGCATCTCGGAGTTGGAATGTATGCTTTGATGATGATCAAAGATTTTGGGTTTGTACAAAGTTTATGAGAAACTTGTATTTCCAAAGAAGTGAGTGGGAGCACTATAGAATTTCTGATGAGTATATGTTGTTGACATATTGTTGATCAGAAATGACGTAGAATTTCTGGAAAGCATATAGGGTTATTTTGAAAGTGTTTTTCAATGGAAAGCCTGGATTAAGCTACTTGAACATTGAGCATCAAGATCTATAAGGATGGATCAGAATGCTTAATAATACTTTCAAATGAGCACATACCTTGACATGATCTTGAAGGTGTTCAAGATGGACCAGTCAAAGAAGGAGTTCTTGCCTGAGTTGTAAGGTACGAAGTTAAGACTTAAAGCTCGACCTCGGCAGAATAGAGAGAAAGGACGAAGGTCGTCCCCTATGCTTAAGACATAGGCTCTACAGTATGCCATGCTGAGTACCGCACCTGAAGTGTGCCTTGCCATGAGTCAGTCAAGGGGTACAAGAGTGATCCATGAATGGATCACAAACAGCGATCAAAGTTATCCTTGGTAACTAGTGGACTAAGGAATTTTCTCGATTATGGAGGTGGTAAAAGAGTTCGTCGTAAAGGTTACGTCGATGCAAGCTTAACACCTATCCGGATAGCTCTAAGAAGAGATACCGGATACGTATTATGGGGCAACAATTCAGAATAGCTCCAAGTAGAACAGTTATTTGGAATAGCTCCAAATAGAGCGTGGTAGCTACATCTAGGAGATGACATAGAGATTTGTAAAGCACACACGGATCTGAAAGGTTCGGACCCGTTGACTAAAACCTCTCTCACAAGCAACATGATCAAACCTAAAACTCTTGGGTATTAGTCACATGGCGATGTGACCTGTGAGTGTTAATCACATGGCGATGTGAACTAGATTATTGACTCTAGTGCAAGTGGGAGACTGTTGGAAATATGCCCTAGAGGCAATAATAAAAGTGTTATTATTATATTTCCTTGTTCATGATAATTGTCTTTTATTCATGCTATAACTGTATTATCCGGAAATCGTAATACACATGTGAATACATAGACCACAATATGTCCCTAGTGAGCCTCTAGTTGACTAGCTCGTTGTGATCAACAGATAGTCATGGTTTCCTGGCTATGGACATTGGATGTCGTTGATAACGGGATCACATCATTAGGAGAATGATGTGATGGACAAGACCCAATCCTAAGACTAGCACAAAAGATCGTGTAGTTCATTTGCTAGAGCTTTGCCAATGTCAAGTATCTCTTCCTTCGACCATGAGAGCGTGTAACTCCTGGATACCGTAGGAGTGCTTTGGGTGTATCAAACGTCACAACGTAACTGGGTGACTATAAAGGTGCACTACAGGTATCTCCGAAAGTATCTATTGTTTTATGCGGATCGAGACTGGGATTTGTCACTCCGTGTAAACGGAGAGGTATCTCTGGGCCCACTCGGTAGGACATCATCATATGCGCAATGTGACCAAGGAGTTGATCACGGGATGATGTGTTACGGAACGAGTAAAGTGACTTGCCGGTAACGAGATTGAACAAGGTATTGGATACCGACGATCGAATCTCGGGCAAGTAACATACCGATAGACAAAGGGAATTGAATACGGGATTGATTAAGTCCTTGACATCGTGGTTCATCCGATGAGATTATCATGGAACATGTGGAAGCCATCATGGGTATCCAGATCCCGCTGTTGGTTATTGACCGGAAAACGTCTCGGTCATGTCTGCATGTCTCCCGAACCCGTAGGATCTACACACTTAAGGTTCGATGACGCTAGGGTTATAAAGGAAGTTTGTATGTGGTTACCGAATGTTGTTCGGAGTCCCGGATGAGATCCCGGACGTCACGAGGAGTTCCGGAATGGTCCGGAGGTAAAGATTTATATATGGAAAGTCCTATTTTGGCCACCGGAAAATGTTTGGGATTTTTCGGTATTGTACCGGGAAGGTTCTAGAAGGTTCCGGAGTGGGGCCCACCTGCATGGGGGGACCCACATGAACGTGGGTAGTGGGGGCAAGGCCCCACACCCCTGGTCTAGGCGCACCAAGATCCCCCCTTAGAAGGAATAAGATCATATCCCGAAGGGATAAGATCAAGATCCCTAAAAAGGGGGGATAACAATCGGTGGGGAAGGAAATGATGGGATTTCTTTCCTCCCACCTTGGCCAACGCCCCAATGGACTTGGAGGGCAAGAAACCAGCCCCTCCACCCCTATATATAGTGGGGAGACGCATGGGAGCTTCACACGAAGTTCTGGCGCAGCCCTCCCCCTCTCCCAAGTACTCCTCTTCTCCCGTGGTGCTTGGCGAAGCCCTGCAGGATTGCCACGCTCCTCCACCACCACCACGCCGTTGTGCTGCTGCTGGATGGAGTCTTCCTCAACCTCTCCCTCTCTCCTTGCTGGATCAAGGCGTGGGATACGTCACCGGGTTGTACGTGTGTTGAATGCGGAGGTGCCGTGCGTTCGGCACTTGATCATCGGTGATTTGAATCACGACGAGTACGACTTCATCAACCCCGTTCACTTGAACGCTTCCGCTTAGCGATCTATAAGGGTATGTAGATGCACTCTCCTTCCCCTCGTTGCTGGTTTCTCCATAGATAGATCTTGGTGACACGTAGGAAAATTTTGAATTTCTGCTACGTTCCCCAACAAAAAGGTGGAGAAAGGGGGAACCAGGCCAGCCCACAGGGCGTCAACGAAGAACCGAACCTTAGTGATCGTCCTATCAATGGAGGCATGGGATGCAGGCCAAGCCATCATCTTTCCGCACTTGTTGAAGCTGGAGGCGAGCGCAAGGCAGACCTTGCCCATGGCCTCCAGATTGAGCACCAGCGACCGGCCGACGGCGTGCTCGATTGCCGGGGGCGGATTGGTTGAGGACAGAGGCTTCTTCCCCTTCTCCTTGCTAGTTGGCGCCATGGCAATGGAGGGGGCAGAGCGCAAGTCAGATTGGAAGAGGAAGCAGGGACTCGAGGAAGAAAGGGGAATAGGAAGCACGCTGCCAGCAAAGAGGAAATAACTGTATAGAGCGCCATGGCCGCCTAGCCAGGCGGATATTCGGGCAGCATGGGGAAGCGGAGACGCCCACGTCCAATCAATCGCCATGCGTCGACCAAGGCCGCAAGCTGTGGGGGGCGTGGCGCTCCGTTCTTGCCCTTTGGCTTCGCAGCTAAGCCAAGTCCGAGCACGCCTTGGGCCTGAGGGCTACCGTCGGTGTTCTGGGAACGGGGGTCCCCAGACTTGCCTGCCTGCGGCCTACAGTGTGGCTCAACTAGTGTCCCAGTACGGCCCATCTTCATCAACCAACACTCAGGACCCTCACGAGGAACCAAGCCTCAAGGCGCGGATGACGCAAGGCCTCCTCGGGAGTGGCCTCACCAGGTAGGCTCGCGAGGAGGCGGAGAGATCAAGGCGAGGGGCACCTCGCGAGGTGCCCATGACGCAAGCCATGACGATCAGGACCAGATGGGCGCCAGGCGGGCACCAGCCCGCGCAGTGTCCTCGTTCCCTCTTTGGTGCAAAGGGGGCAAGCGCAGGCGCGGAGTACCGAGGCATCAGGCAAAGGTTTCCATATCGGTGCAACAAGACAAAGACCAGCAGGACGGCAGGACGGAGGTGACCGTGGAGCCTAAGACAGCGTCATCACCAGCACCTTTGGCAGGCTAAGACCACCTTTAGTAAGGATAGCTTGTACTAGTTGTCCCCTTTCAAAATGGCCGTTGTTGGATCCCTTCCCGCTCAATATTTGGGAAGAGGACCAGGGCCTCTATAAATAGGGCTAGCCACCACCATAGATGGGACGGATCGATTCCACCTCAAGCACACCACCAAGCACAAGAACACCTCTCCTCGCGAGGTTGTTCTTCCCTTGTACTGTTCATCATCAGCCCAAGAGGCAATCCACCACCACACACAGGAGTAGGGTATTACACCACAACGGTGGCCCGAACCTGTATAAATCTTGTGTCTCTTGTGTTGTTCATTGATCTAGCTTAGGGATCGCGGCGAGGCTGAGGGAGAGATTTGGTAGGAGGAGATCTTCGTGCGCACCCCAGAGTTTGGACATTCAGGGTTTTGCCGGAACTCGATATCCGACAGTTCTTGACCGTTGTCCAGTGATCTACTCCTGGATTACTTTGGTACCTCCCAGCTAAACTTATAGCAAGGCACACATCAGGTCTGGTACACAACATTGTATACATGATAGAACCTATGGCTGAGGCATAGGGAATGACTTTCATTTTCTCTCTATCTTCTGCAGTGGTCGGGCATTGAGTCTGACTCAACTTCACACCTTGTAACACAGGCAAGAACCCATACTTTGAATGATCCATTTTGAACTTCTTCAAAACTTTATCAAGGTATGTGCTTTGTGAAAGTCCAATTAAGCGTCTTGATCTATCTCTGTAGATCTTGATATCCAATATATGAGCAGCTTCACCGAGGTCTTTCATTGAAAAATTCTTATTCAAGTATCCTTTTATGCTATCCAGAAATTATGTATTATTTCCAATCAACAATATGCCATCCACATATAATATTAGAAATGCTACAGAGCTCCCACTCACTTTCTTGTAAATACTGGCTTCTCTAAAAGTCTGTATAAAACCATATGCTTTGATCACATTATCAAAGCGTATATTCCAACTCCGAGAGGCTTGCACCAGTCCGTAAATGGATCGCTGGAGCTTGCACACTTTGTTACCACCCTTTGGATCGACAAAACCTTCTGGTTGCATCATATACAACTCTTCTTTAAGAAACTCATTAAGGAATGCAGTTTTGACATCCATTTGCCAAAATTCATAATCATAAAATGCGGCAATTGCTAACATGATTCGGACAGACTTAAGCATCGCTACGGGTGAGAAGGTCTCATCGTAGTCAACTCCTTGAACTTGTCGAAAACCTTTTGCACCAAGTCGAGCTTTGTACACAGTAACATTACCGTCAGCGTCAGTTTTCTTCTTGAAGATCCATTTATTTTCTATGGCTTGCCGATCATCGGGCAAGTCCACCAAAGTCCACACTTTGTTCTCATACATGGATCCCATCTCAGATTTCATCGCCTAAATCCATTTTGCGGAATCTGGGCTCATCATTGTTCCTCATAGTTCATAGGTTCATCATGGTCTAGTAACATGACTTACAGAATAGGATTACCGTACCACTCTGGTGTGGACCATACTCTGGTTGACCTACGAGGTTCGATAGTAACTTGATCTGAAGTTTCACGATCATCATCATTAGCTTCCTCACTAATTGGTGTAGGAATCACTGGAACTAATTTCTGTGATGAACTACTTTCCAATTCGGGAGAAGGTACAATTACCTCATCAAGTTCTACTTTCCTCCCACTCACTTCTTTCGAGAGAAACTCCTTCTCTAGAAAGGATCCATTCTTAGCAATGAATATCTTGCCTTCGGATCTGTGATTGAAGGTGGCCCAACAGTTTCCTTTGGGTATCCTATGAAGACGCATTTTTCTGATTTGGGTTCGAGCTTATCAGGTAGAAGCTTTTTCACATAAGCATTGCAGCCCTAAACTTTAAGAAATGATAGCTTGGGTTTCTTGCCAAACCACAGTTCATATGGTGTCGTCTCAACTGATTTAGATGGTGCCCTATTTAACATGAATACAGCTGTCTCTAAAGCATAACCCCAAAATGATAGTGGTAAATTAGTAAGAGACATCATAGATCGCACCATATCTAATAAAGTATGGTTACGACGTCTGGGCACACTATTACGCTGTGGTGTTCCAGGTGGCGTGAGTTGCGAAACTATTCCACATTGTTCCAAATGAAGACCAAACTCGTAACTCAAATATTCGCCTCCTTGATCAGATCAAAACTTTATTTTCTTGTTACGATGATTTTCCACTTCACTCTGAAATTCTTTGAACTTTTCAAATGTTTCAGACTTATGTTTCATTAAGTAGATATACCCATATCTGCTCAAATCATCTATGAAGGTCAGAAAATAATGATACCCGCCGCGAGCCTCAACACTCATCGGACCGCATACATCGGTATGTATTATTTCCAATAAGTCAGTGGCTCACTCCATTGTTCCAGAGAATGGAGTCTTAGTCATCTTGCCCATGAGGCATGGTTCGCAAGCATCAAGTGATTCATAATCAAGTGATTCCAAAATCCCATCAACATGGAGTTTCTTCATGCGCTTTACACCAATATGACCTAAACGGCGGTGCCACAAATAAGTTGCACTATCATTACAAACTTTGCATGTTTTGGCTTCAATATTATGAACATGTGTATCACCACGATCGAGATTCAACAAAAATAGACCACTCATCAAGGGTGCATGACCATAAATGATATTACTCATATAAATAGAACAACCATTATTCTCTCATTTAAATGAATAACCGTCTCGCATCAAACAAGATCCAGATATAATGTTCATGCTCAACGCTGGCACCAAATAACAATTATTCAGGTCTAAAACTAATTCCGAAGGTAGATGTAGAGTAGCGTGCCGACTGCAATCACATCGACCTTGGAACCATTTCCGACGCGCATCATCGCATCGTCCTTATCCAATCTTTGTTTAATCTGTAGCCCCTATTTCGAGTTGCAAATATGAGCAACAGAACCAGTATCAAATACTTAGGCACTACTACGAGCATTAGTAAGGTACAAATCAATAACATGTATATCAAATATACCTTTCACTTTGCCATCCTTCTTAACCGCCAAATACTTGGGGCAGTTCTGCTTCCAGTGACCAGTCCCTTTGCAGTAGAAGCACTCAGTTTCAGGCTTAGATCCAGACTTGGGCTTCTTCCCAGGAGTAGCAACTTGCTTGCTATTCTTCTTGAAGTTCCTCTTCTTCCCTTTTCTCTTTTTCTTGAAACTAGTGGTCTTGTTAACCATCAACACTTGATGCTCCTTCTTGATTTCTACCTCCACAGCCTTAAGCATTGCGAAGAGCTCGGGAATTATCTTTTCCATCCCTTGCATGTTATAGTTCATCATGAAGCCTTTATAGCTTGGTGGCAGTGATTGAAGAACTCTGTCAATGACACTATCATCAGGAAGATTAACTCCCAGCTGAGTCAAGTGATTATGGTACCTAGACATTCTGAGTATGTGTTCACTGACAGAACTATTCTCCTCCATCTTGCAGGTATAGAACTTGTTGGAGACTTCATATCTCTCAACTCGGGCATTTGCTTGAAATATTAACTTCAACTCTTGGAACATCTCATATGCTCCATGACATTCAAAACGTCTTTGAAGTCCCGATTCTAAGCCGTAAAGCATGGCACACTGAACTATCGAGTAGTCATCAGATCAATCTTGCCAGAAGTTCATAACATCAACATTTGCTCCTGCAACAGGTCTTACACCTAGCAGTGCTTCAAGGACGTAATTCTTCTGTGCAGCAATGAGGATAATCCTCAAGTTATGGACCTAGTCCGTGTAGTTGCTACCATCATCTTTCAACTTAGCTTTCTCTAGGAACGCATTAAAATTCAAGGGATCGGTAGCACGGGCCATGGATCTACAACAACATAGATATGCAAAAAACTATTAGGACTAAGTTCATGATAAATTAAAGTTCAATTAATCATATTACTAAAGAACTCCCACTTAGATAGACATCACTCTAGCCATCTGAATGATCACGTGATCCATATCAACTAAACCATGTCCGATCATCACGTGATATGGAGTAGTTTTCAATGGTGAACATCTCTATGTTGATCATATCTACTATATGATACACATTCGACCTTTCGGTCTCAGTGTTCTGAGGCCATATCTGCATATGCTAGGTTCGTCAAGTTTAACCCGAGTATTCTACACGTGCAAAACTGGCTTGCACCCGTTGTATGTGAATGTAGAGCTTATCACAACCGATCATCACGTGGTGTATCAGCACGATGAACTGTAGCAACAGTGCATACTCAGGGAGAACACTTATACCTTGAAATTTAGTGAGGGATCATCTTATAATGCTACTGCCGTACTAAGCAAAATAAGATGCATAAAAGATAAACATCACATGCAATCAAAATATGTGACATGATATGTACATCATCATCTTGTGCCTTTGATCTCCATCTTCAAGGCACCGTCATGATCTCCATTGTCACTGGCTTGACACCTTGATCTCCATCATAGCATCGTTGTCGTCTCGCCAACTATTGCTTCTACGACTATCGCTACCGCTTAGTGATAAAGTAAAGCAATTACGTGGCGATTGCATTTCATACAACAAAGCGACAACCATATGACTCCTGCCAGTTGCCAATAACTTTGTAACAAAACATGATCATCTCATACAACAATTTATATCACATCATGTCTTGACCATATCACATCACAACATGCCCTGCAAAGTTAGACGTCCTCTACTTTGTTGTTGCAAGTTTTACGTGGCTGCTACGGGCTTCTAGCAAGAACCTTTCCTACCTACGCATCAAAACCATAACGATTTTTTGTCAAGTGTGTTGTTTTAACCTTCAACAAGGACCGGTCGTAGTCAAACTTGATTCAACTAAAGTTGGAGAAACAGATACCCGCCAGCCACCTGTGTGCAAAGCATGTCGGTAGAACCAGTCTCATGAACGCGGTCATGTAATGTCGGTTCGGGCCGCTTCATCCAACAATACTGCCGAATCAAAGTCAGACGTTGGTGGTAAGCAGTATGACTATTATCGCCAACAACTCTTTGTGTTCTACTCGTGCATATCATCTACGCATATACCTAGCTCTGATACCACTATCGGGGAACGTGGCATGCGATTTCAAAAAAAATCTTGCGATCACGCAAGATCTATCTAGGAGATGCATATCAACGAGAGGGGGAGAGTGTGTCCACGCACCCTCATAGACCAGAAGCGGAAGCATTATGGTAACGCGGTTGATGTAGTCGAACGTCTTCACGATCCAACCGATCTAGCACCGAATGTACGGCACCTCCGAGTTCAGCACACATTCAGCTCAATGACATCCCTCAAACTCTTGATCCAGCAGAGGGTCGAAGGAGACTTTCGTCAGCACGACAGCGTGATGACGGTGTTGATGATGTGATCCGCGCAGGGCTTTGCCTAAGCACTACGATGATACTATCGGAGGAGTAAACGGTGGAGGGGGGCACCGCACACGGCTAAGACAATGTTGTGCCTTTGGGGTGGCCCCTGCCCCGGTATATAAAGGAGGAGAGGAGGGGGCAGCCGGCCTAGAGGGGGCGCGCCAAGGGGGGAGTCCTACTAGGACTCCCAGTCCTAGTAGGATTCCCCCTTCCTTTCCTGAGAAGGGGGAAGGGGAAAGAGGTGGAGGAGAAGAAGGAAGGGGGGCCGCGCCCCCACCCCTAGTCCAATTTCGATTGGGCTTTGGGGGGGCACGTCTCCACCTAGCTGCCGGCCTTCGTTCTCCACTAGGGCCCATTGAAAGGATCGATATAGTTGACTAGAGGTGGGGGTGAATAGGCAACTAACAATTTTTAGCTTTTCTTTGCCAAATTAAACTTTGCAACAAAGTAGGTTGTCTAGATATGCAAGTAGGTGAGCAACCTATATGATGCAACAACAATAAGCACACAAGCAAGCAAAGGATATAACACAATATAGCTTGCACAAGTAAAGGTGAGAGATAACCAAAAGTGGAACTGATGGAGACGAGGATGTGTTACCGAAGTTCCTTCCCTTTGAGGGGAAGTACGTCTCCGTTGGAGCGATGTGGTGGCACAATGCTCCCCAAGAAGCCACTAGGGCCACCGTATTCTCCTCACGCCCTCACACAATGCGAGATGTCATGATTCCACTATTTGTGCCCTTGAAGGTGGCAACCGGACCTTTACAAACAAGGTTGGGGCTCTCTCCACAACTTAATTGCAGGCTCCCAACGAAACCCCGGAGCTTCACCACAATGGAATGTGGCTCCGAAGTGACCTCTTCTGATTAGGGCGCCCAAGCACCTGAGAGTAAAAAAATTCACATAAGAAAGTATGAGGGAATCAAGTTTCCTTTGGTGAGAGTGTAGATCTAGGTCTCATCCTTCAATCCCTAGCAAATCAACAAGTTTGAGTGGCTAGAGAGAGAGATCGGGCAAGAAAGCTTCAAGGGCATTACTGGAGGAGGAGAGAGAGAGAGGCAAGAGATAGTGGGAGGTGGGAGAAGCACCTCCTTAAATAGGGTCCCCTCAGATCCAACCGTTATGCACAGAAACACATAGGAGCGGCACTTCCGCAAGGATCAGCGGTACAACCGGTGAATGCGGGAAACCCCTGCTAGGGCACCAGGGCGGTACTTCCGGTGCGTTAACTGGTAGTACCGGTATATCGGAATAAAACGGAACTACCGTTCCACCACCACTCAACTACCGGTACACAATCAGAAGGTATTCACCCTAGACCGGTAGTTAGAGCGGTGGTAGGGCCGGAGCTACTGCTGGACCAACATTTCCTGGGCAGTGGTGTTCCAGGCGGTACTACCGCCCTGAACACCGGTAGTACCGGTTTGTCAAGACAAACCAGAACTTCCGTTCCATCACCGGTCTACCACCGTACCTGGTACAGAAGGGTGTCACCCTTGAGCGGTACTTGGAGCAGTGGTTTGACCGGAACTGCATGCTAGTGGTACAACCACTCAAGAGAGCAGTACTACTGCCATGAGAAAAACTGCACAGTCACTGAGGACTTTGGGAACCTCTCTCTCCTCGAACGGAGGGTATATGGTGAGTGCAAAGAATGTGTACGTGTAGAGATTCACCCAATACCTTCCGATGTGGATTCCCTCTTAAAAATACCGATATCCTACGACCAAAGAAAGAAAAATGTCAGAAACTCTGTCTTCGATCTTTTCCGCATAGATGAAGGCCTAACCGTCTTGCACCGCACAATGTGTACCTGAGAGAACTAGGACACACGATTAGTCCACACGAGTGTTGTCATCATCACCAAAACCCTAAGGTAGAAGATGCCCTTACAATCTCCCCCTTTTTGGTGGATGATGACAACCACTCGAAAAGCACGGGAGATTTAGAAAATATAGACGGGGCTCCCCCTGAGTGTGAGCACTATTTAGAGTTTGCTTTGAGAGTGCAAAATGCTCACACTAGGATCAATGCTCCCCCTATATTTTATAGACCAACCAGTGATAGCGAAACACAATACCATACATAAAGCACGTATTAGCAGAACAATAGCATGCAAGCTCTACTGAAAGAAGAGTGCATAGATAGATAGATAAGGGACGCATGTCTTACACCATGCACAAAGTCACAACATAGGACAAGTTCACAAGACACTAGAAAGAGCAACTGCAAATGAACTCACAAGAACAACTGCAAAAGAACCCCCCATGCAACTTCTATGACCTAATAGAGGTCTCTCCCCCTTTGGCATCAAGACACCAAAAAGGAAAAGAGCGAAACTAGCGCCCTGGGGCTCAGTAGATCTCCTCGCCAGATGCCGTAGAGCTATCAGAAGCATCATCAGCATCATCAACACCCTCAGACTCCTCAGTCCCCTCAGACTCCGCGATAACACCCTTAGGACCAAGGACAACAGAGGTAGCAGGCTCTTCATCAGACCACTGACAGTTCTCCAAGCACCACGTATCCTCAGGAGTGATGGTCTTCTCAGAGCCACTCTTCACATCTGGCACATTAAGGTGCTTCATCAACTGACTCTGCCTGCGACACACCATCTTCTCAACAACATGAGCCTGGTAGAGCTTCTTCTAAAGATGAGTCTGCAAGCAAAAAATCTTCTTGATCTTGGTAGTCAGCTTCTCAACCCAAGTGGGTTGGGCCCCAGCCTCCAACTCAAAGTCATCGTCGTCCGAGGTAGCATACACATCCTCCTGATTTCCCATAGAAAAATGAGGAGTCTTATGCTTCTTATTCCTCAACACCTTAACCTCATGCTCCGTGAGATTAGTTGGAGTGATGAGAGGTTCTCCTGGCCTACGGACTGCCCAAACGGAGTTCAGAAACTGCATCACAAAAGGAGCATAGATCGGTACCTTGCGGTACCACACCATATTGTACATCTCCTCCCACATCCACTTGGAGACATCAAACGTGGCACCGGAACCCCTTTTGGTCTTCATGGCCACAAGTAAATCCACAAGATAACCATAAATATCATCTTGATTCCCAACCTGGGGTAGCAGCACACAGTGGAACACATGATGCATAATATCATAGACTGGAAGAAGGTCATTAGATTTACCCACGATACCATGACCCGGGATGTACAGAGGGGCAAGCTTCACCTTGTCCATGGGGTGGGCTCGGTCGTGAGGACAGAGACCACCTTGGCCCTTCAACCCGGTATCCTCATAGCCAAGAGCATTGCAGAAGGCTCTCCAAGGTACACGAAAGAACACATCATGACACATAAAGGACAGGTGACGCGCATCATCGGTGCCGAAGTGGACTGTAGCATAGAACTAATGAATGAGCTGCACATCGAAGTCACAATTCATAGTCATGAGCTTGATCAAATCAAACTCCTCACAGATCTCCAGAGCCTCTCCAAAGTAACCAAGGTTGTTCCTCCAGTGATCAATGTCAATGGACCACATCCAGGTGAACTTGTTCTTGTGGTGCTCGAAAATTTCAGACACAGCCCTTAACTGCAACTCATTCCGGAACTGAGGGTTGTTCCACCGAGGATGTGGCGGCACTGTGTAGGGATCCTGGAAATGGAAATTTTCCCAGTCCGAAAGCTTCCATTTGTGCATAGGTATCGCAGCACACTGCTTGGCAGCAGCAGACTTCTCCCGATGAGTGGCTTTGGCAGGGATCACAACATCGCGAGTGTCCTCACTGTCATCTGATGGTTCGCCCCTACGGGCCCTCTTCTTGGTGTTCCAAGGCTTCTGAGCAGCACGAGAGCTAGAGCCACCTGCAAATGCACACAGAGAGCACACAGATACCCCAGCAAAGATGAGAGGAATGTGCACAATATCAGAAGAATAAATCTCATGTTCGTAAGTAGAAGAAGAACAGTGCAAATGGTTCAGAGAAAGAGGTTGTTCCGGTTGTTCGACCGGTAGAACTACCAAAGCGGTAGTACCGCTCACGAGGAGCGGTAGTACCGCTAAGAGCGGATCTGCCGAGTTGAAGAACGGGTACAACCCTACTTTGAATCTAGATGCAACATTCCTAGTTCTAACTACGCACAAGAAAAGGAGGAGTTTATAAGGATCTCTCCGACCAATCATTTGGTCGAGAATGCGGGAGTACAAGCAATGCCCTAGATGAAGGATTCAACAAAAGGAACCCTAAGAACAAGAGGAAACAGGGCATTACCGGTATCCATGGGAGAAGATCGGAAGGGAGGCGACCTCCACGGAGCGGATCCGATGAAGGGCCGACCGATCCGGAACGCCTGAGGGCACTCCGGGGCAATGGGCGGAGCGACCGGCGGCTAGGATTCATACAAGGGACGGGTGCAAAGGGGAAATAGAATACCCCTTTAGCCCGCGCCCTTTATATATGCGCCCATATGTCAGTCGGTGGTACTGCTCCTGTAGCTAGCCGGTGTTTGAGGGCGGTACTTCCGCTCCAGTATCAGCGGTAGTACCGCTTCCAAATACTGGTACTACCGGCCAGTGGTACAGGTACAAACAAGGGCGGTAGAACCGCTCGTGCAAGACCGGAAATACCGTTGGGACTACACAACACAGTGGAAGAGTGGTAGAACCTCTCTAACCACCGGTTGTACCGCCAGGTTGCATCAGCCCATGCACAAAGGATCAAACTTGTGTACATTTGGAAAAGATGGCTTGAGATGAGAAGGCTTAGGATGGAAGCAAGACACTGTCTTATGATGATGAAGCCCCCAAGAGTGCAAGAAGCAAACAATAAAAGCCACTCCTTGGAGAATTCAAGCATCTAGGAGAACCAAAAGCGCAAGGCAAAAGGAAACACACGACAAAGAAAACACCCATGCACAAGGCCGGTGGCCAGAGCCACCTATGTTTGAGTCGAACGGTATGGCGCTGTGAAGAATTATCCTTGGGCCCATTATCAAAACTCGTCTTTGAAGCACAAGTACCATAAAAATGGCTAATGTGAAAGACTTGATCAATTTATGCATAATGGGGAGATGGAGAGTTCATTGAGAGAACAACACTCCCCCTATGTCCATGCCTACACCTAAACAAGACATCATGAAGAAATATGTGTGAAAAGGTTCAAGCCACATTGCTCGAATCAATGATATTTAGCTCATGCCTTAACTCACGAAATCTTGCTTCATCCAAGGGCTTCGTGAAAATATCTGCAAGGTTATCATGAGTGTTGGCATACTTGAGCTTGATCTCCCCTCGCCTAATGTGATCCCGGGTGAAGTGATACTGAATCTCAATATGCTTCGTCTTGAAGTGTTGCACCGGATTGAGAGAGATCTTGATGGCACTTTCATTATCACACCAAATAGGCACTTCGTCACAAATGACACCGTAATCCTTCAAAGTTTGCCACATCCATAGAAGGTGAGCACAACAACTATGGGAAGCCACATACTCCGCTTCAGTGGACAAGAGAGACACACAACTCTGCTTCTTAGAAGACCAACTCACCAAAGAGCAACCAAGAAATTGGCACCCTCCGGAGGTGGACTTCCTATCCACTCTGTATCCCGCCCAATCTGAGTCTGAATAAGCCAAAAGGTTGAAGTTGGCTCCTCTTGGGTACCACAAGCCAAAGTTTGGGGTATGAGCCAAATATCGAAATATTTGCTTGACCGCCACATAGTGGCTTTCCTTAGGTGCGGCTTGAAACCGTGCACAAATTCCCACACTTAACATGATATCCGGTCTAGATGCACAAAGGTAAAGCAAGGAGCCAATCATAGAGCGATATACCTTTTGATCCACCGCTTTACCATTGGGATCTATGTCAAGTTGGCATTTGACGGGCATTGGAGTGGAAGCCGGCTTGACATCACTTAGCTTGAATCTCTTGAGCATGTCTTGAGTGTATTTGGCTTGGTTGATGAAGGTTCCTTCTCTTACTTGCTTGATTTCGAACCCGAGAAAGAACTTCAACTCTCCCATCATGAACATCTTGAACTTTGAGGTCATGAGAGCGGCAAACTCCTCATTGAAAGCTGTGTTAGGGGAACCAAAGATAATATCATCAACATATAGTTGGCATACAAACAACTCCCCTTTGACCTTCTTGGTAAAAAGAGTGGGGTCGATTTTCCCAATTTCAAACCCACGATCTTGCAACAACTCGGTAAGATGCTCATACCATGCACGTGGGGCTTGTTTATGGCCATAGAGTGCCTTGTCGAGTTGGTACACATGATCGGGGAAATATGGATCCTCGAACCCTGGGGGTTGTTTGACATACACCAACTCGTTAATAGGACCATTAAGAAAAGCACTCTTCACATCCATTTGTTGCAACTTGAAGTTATGATGAGAAGCATAAGCAATCAACAAATGAATAGATTCAAGGCGGGCAATGGGAGCAAAGGTTTTACCGTAGTCGATACCCTCGACTTGGGAGTAGCCTTGTGCTACCAAACAAGCCTTGTTGCAAACAATGATCCCATGAGCATCTTGCTTGTTCTTGAATATCCGCTTGGTTCCAATGACATTATGATCCCCCATTGGCCTTGGCACCAATCTCCACACCTGGTTGTGCTCGAAGTTGTTGAGTTATTCATGCATGGCATTGAGCCAATCTGGATCTTTGAGCGCCTCATAGACCTTTTGGGGTTCGACACAAGAAACAAACGCGTGATGTTCACAAATTTTGCTAATTGTCTACGAGGGCTTATACCCTTTCTTAGGCTTCCAAGCACATTCTTCATGAGATGATCTTTGGTTGTGAGCTTGGATGCAATCTTAGCGGCACGACGCTCCAATTCCTCCTCAGGAGTGAGATGAGGAGTGGAAACTTGATCATCTTGAGCGCCGTCTTGAGCTTGTTCTTGATCTTGAGCTTACTCTTGATCTTGAACTTGCTCGGAAGGGAGAAATCGACCTTGGGCATCACTTGGTGGCTCACCACCATCTTCAGGTTGATCGTGCCCTTGATCTTCTTTTCACTTGGTTGAGGGCCTTCACTTTGTTCTTCGGAAGTGTGTGGGTCTTGGGTTGGTGATGGCTCCACTTGAGTGGAGAATTGTCCTTCTCCTTCGGCCACAAGGGTTCCTCAATGGGTAGGATATGACCAACACCTATTCTTCTTATGGCTTGGGGAGGAATTTCATCACCTACATCACAAGTACCACTTTGCTCCACTTGGGAGCCGTTATTCTCGTCAAACTCCATGTTACACGTCTCCTCAATGAGTCATGTGGACTTGTTGAGGACACGGTAAGCATGAGAGTTTGTAGCATAACCAACAAATATGCCCTCATGAGCTCTAGCCTCAAATTTAGACAAATGAACACCTTTCTTGAGAATGAAACACTTACAACCGAACACCCGGAAGTACTTGAGGTTGGGCTTGTTACCGGTGAGTATTTCATATGGAGTCTTGTTCAAGCCTTTGCGGAGATATAGTCGATTGGATGCATGACACGCGGTGTTGATGGCTTCGGCCCAAAAGTTGTTAGGAGACTTGAACTCCACCATCATGGTACTTGCCGCATCCATCAACGTCCGGTTCTTCCTCTCCGCTACACCATTTTGTTGAGGGGTGTATGGTGTGGAATATTGATGCTCGATCCCCTCATCACTAAGAAACTCATCCAAGGTGTAGTTCTTGACCTCGGTGTCGTTGTCACTTCTTATTGTCAAGATCTTTGCATCGTGTTGACATTGAGCTTCATTTTCAAAGTCGATGACAGTTTATTGAGTTTCACTCTTCCTCTTGAAGAAATATACCCAAGTGTACCTTGAGTAATCATCGACTATCACCAAGTAATACTTTCTACCCCCAAGACTATCAAAGGATGGAGGCCCAAAGAGATCCATGTGAAGGAGCTCCAAGGGTCTCTTCGAGTAGATGATAGTCGTGGGAGGGTGAGCCTTCTCATGTAACTTTCCTTTCATACAAGCACTACAAGCATGACCTTTGGCAAAGCTAATGTTTGTTAGTCCACAGACATGGTCCCCCTTGAGAAGACTTTGCAAAGATCTCATATTGACACGGGCTAAATGGCGATGCCAAAGCCACCCCACATCAACTTTAGCCATTAGGCATGTCGCGGTCTTAGTGGGTCGCTCCAAAAAGTTAATCACATAAAGACCGTTCTTGATATGCCCAACAAAGGCTACTTTAAGAATCTTGCTCCACAAGAGGGCCACGGTATCAATATCAAAGATTGTGGCAAAGCCCATGAGTTCAAGTTGACGAAAGGAAAGTAAATTGTATGCAAGGGACTCAACAAACATGACTTTCTCGATCGTGAGATCATGAGAAATCACAACCTTGCCAAGACCCAATACCTTGGAAGATGAGGCATCACCCCACTCGGCATTGGTGGGCATAGATGGGATCGTGTGCACATCCACCACCAAGTCCTTGCTTCCGGTCATATGATTTGTGGATCCACTATCGAGCAACCATGATCCCCCACCAGAAGCCAACACCTACAAGAGATCAATGCTTGGTTTTAGGTACCCATTGTAATGGGTCCTTTGATGTTAGTAACAAGGGTCTTAGGAACCCAAATAGACCATTCAATGTACTCATAAGAAGAACCAACGAATTTAGCATAAACATGCCCATCACTAGCACGACACAACACATAAGAGGGGTTAAAGTCGCCGGCTTTGTTGGAAGGGGTGGCATTGCCCTTTTTGACATCACCACCCTTCACATTGTTCTTCTTCTCCTTAGAAGTGCTACCTCTTGAGCATGCGTTGGTTTTTCCCTTGAAGAGGAAAGGATGATGCAGCAAAGTAGCGTAAGTATTTCCCTCAGTTTTTGAGAACCAAGGTATCAATCCAGTAGGAGGCTCGTCAAAAGTCCCACGCACCTACACAAACAAACAAGAACCTCGCAACCAACGTGATAAATGGGTTTTCAATCCCTTCACGGTAACTTGCGTAAGTGAGATCTGATAGAGATAATAAGATATGATAAATATTTTTGGTATTTTTATGATATAGATTGGGAAAAAAAGATTGCAAATAAAAGTAGATGGAAAACTTATATGATAAAAGATAGACCCGGGGGCCATAGGTTTCACTAGTGGCTTCTCTCAAGATAGCATAAGTATTACGATGGGTGAACAAATTACTGTCGAGCAATTGATAGAAAAGTGCATAGTTATGAGAATATCTAGGCATGATCATGTATATAGGCATCACATCCGTGACAAATAGATCGAAACGATTATGCATCTACTACTATTACTCCACACATCGACTGACCCCTGCCTGCATCTAGAGTATTAAGTTCATGAAGAACAGAGTAACGCATTAAGAAAGATGACATGATGTAGAGGGATAAACTCATGCAATATGATATAAACCCCATCTTTTTATCCTTGATGGCAACAATACAATACCTGCCTTGTTGCCCCTGCTGTCACTGGGAAAGGACACCGCAAGATTGAACCCAAAGCTAAGCACTTCTCCCATTGCAAGAAAGATCAATCTAGTAGGCCAAACCAAACTGATAATTCAAAGAGACTTGCAAAGATAACCAATCATACATAAAAGAATTCAGAGGAGATTCAAATACTTCTCATAGATAAACTTGATCATAAACCCACAATTCATCGGATCTCGACAAACACATCGCAAAAAGAGTTAAATCGAATAGATCTCCAAGAAGATCGAGGAGAACTTTGTATTGAGATTCAAAGAGAGAGAAGAAGCCATCTAGCTAATAACTATGGACCCAAAGGTCTGTGGTAAACTACTCACAACTTATAGGCCTTGGAGATGATGTAGAGGCCCTCCATGGTTGATTCCCCCTCCGGTGGAGCGCCGGCGAAGGCTTCAAGATGGGATCTCGCGGATACAGAAGGTTGCGGCGGTGGAATTAGGTTTTCGTGGTGCTCCTGGATGTTTTCTGGGTACGGGACTATATATAGGCGAAGGAAGTACGTCGGTGGAGCAATGAGGGGCTCACAAGGGTGGGGGCGCGCCGGGCACCCTCGTGGTCGCCTCGTCTACAGCTTGACGTCCAGTCCAAGTCTCCTGGATTGCGTTTGTTCTGAAAAGATCACTCCCGAAGGTTTCATTCCGTTTGGACTCCCTTTGATATTCCTTTTCTTCGAAACACTGAAATAGGCAAAAAATCAGCAATTCGGGTTGGGCCTCCGGTTAGTAGGTTAGTCCCAAAAATGATATAAAAGTGTAAAGTAAAGCCCATAAACATCCAAAACGGGTAATATAATAGCATGGAACAATCAAAAATTATAGATACGTTGGAGACGTATCAAGCATCCCCAAGGTTAATTCCTGCTCGTCCTCGAGTAGGTAAATGATAAAAACAGAATTTTTAATGTGGAATGCTACCTAGCATAATCCTTAATGTAATTTTCTTTATTGCGGCATGAATGTTCAGATCCAAATGATTCAAAATAAAAGTTCATATTGACATAAGAAATAGTATTACTTCAAGCATACTAACAAAGCAATCATGTCTTCTCAAAATAACATGGCATTAGAAGGTTCATCCCTACAAAATCATATAGTTTGGTCATGTTCCATTTTTGTCACACAAGAATGCTCTCATCTTGCACACCCCCGATGACAAGCCAAGCAATTGCTTCATACTTAAGTAATCTCAAACTTTTTTCAACTTTCACGCAATACATGAGCGTGAGCCATGGATATAGCACTATGGGTGGAATAGAATATGATGATGGAGGTTTTTTTGACCTGATGATGGAGGTTGTGTGGAGAAGACAAAAAAAGAAGAAAGTCTCATGTTAACGAGGCTAATCAACGGGCTATGGAGATGCCCATCAATTGATGTCAACATGAGGAGTAGGGATTGCCATGCAACAGATGCACTAGAGCTATAAATGTATGAAAGCTCAACAAAAGAAACTAAGTGGGTGTGCATCCAACTTGCTTGCTCATGAAGACCTAGGGCATTTTGAGGAAGCCCATCGTTGGAATATACAAGCCAAGTTCGATAATGAAAAATTCCCACTAGTATATGAAAGTGACAACAAATGAGACTCTCTATATGAAGAACATGGTGCTACTTTGAACCGCAAGTGTGGAAAAAGATAGTAACATTGTCCCCCTTTTTATTTTTTTTATTTTTTTATTTTGTTTGGCCTTTCTTTTTTTTGGCCTTTCGTTTTGTTATAAGGGACAATGCTCTAATAATGATGATCATCACACTTCTATTTATTTACAACTCATGAATTATAACTCAAAACTAGAACAAGATATGACTCTATATGAATGCCTTCGGCGGTGTACCGGGATGGGCAATGAATCAAGAGTGACATGTATGAAAAATTATAAAGGTGGATTTGCCACAAATACGATGTCAACTATATGATCATGCAAGGCAATATGACAATGATGATGCGTGTCATGATAAACGGAACAGTGGAAAGTTGCATGGCAATATATCTCGGAATGGCTATGGAAATGCCATAATAGGTAGGTATGGTGGCTGTTTTGAGGAAGATATATATATAAGGAGGTTTATGTGTGATAGAGCATATCGTATCACGGGGTTTGGATGCACCAGCAAAGTTTGCACCAACTCTCAAGGTGAGAAAGAGCAATGCACGGTACCAAAGAGGCTAGCAATGATGGAAAGGTAAAAGTACGTATAATCCTTGGACTCGCATTAGTCATAAAGAACTCATATACTTATTGAAAAAATCTACAAGTCATCAAAAACCAAGCACTACGCGCATGCTCCTAGGGGGATAGATTTGTAGGAAAAGACCATCGCTCGTCCCGAACCTCCACTCATAAGGATGACAATCTAAGAACACCCCATGTTTCAAATTTGTTACACAAGGTTACCATATGTGCATGCTACGGGACTTGCCAACTTCAACACAAGTATTATTCAAATTCACAATTACCCAACTAGCATGACTCTAATATCACCACCTCCATATCTCAAAACAATTATCAAGTATCAAATTGATCATAGCATCCAATTCACTTCCTATGATAGTTTTTATTATACCCAGCTTGGGTGCCCATCATTCTAGGACCAATTTTATAACCAAAGCAAATACCATGCTTTTCTAAAAGAATCTCAATAATATAAGTGAAGCATGAGAGATCAAAAATTTCTACAAAATTAAACCACCGTCGTGCTCTAAAAGATATAAGTGAAGTACTAGAGCAAAACTATCTAGCTCAAAAGATATAAGTGAAGCACATAGAGTATTGTAATAAATTCCAAATCATGTGGGTTTCTCCCAAAAGGTGTGTACAGCAAGGATGATTGTGGTATACTAAAAGGCAAATACTAATACCATACAAGACGCTCCAAGCAAAACACATATCATGTGGCGAATAAAAATATAGCTCCAAGTAAAGTTACCGATAGACGAAGACAAAAGAGGGGATGCCTTCCGGGGCATCCCCAAGCTTAGGATTTTGGTTATCCTTGAATATCTTGGGGTGCCATGGGCATCCCCAAGCTTAGGCTCTTGCCACTCCTTATTCCATAGTCCATAAAATCTTTACCCAAAACTTGAAAACTTCACAACACAAAACTCAACAGGAAATCTCATAAACTCCGTTAGTGCAAGAAAGAAAAACCACCACATAAGGTACTGTAATGAACTCATTCTTTATTTATATTGGTATTAAACCTACTGTATTCCAACTTCTCTATGGTTCATACCCCCCGATACTAGTCATAGATGCATCAAAATAAGCAAACAACACACGAAAAACAGAATCTATCAAAAACAGAACAGTCTGAAGCAATTTGTAACCTTCGAATACTTATGGAACTCTAAAAATCCTACCAAAATAGGAAGTCCTGGGAAATTTTTCTATTGATCTACATAAAAAATAATCAACACAAAAGCATGTTTCCGTGATTTACTAAACTTATTTTCGTGCGCGCAAAAGTTTCTGTATTTCAGCAGAATCAAATTAACTATCACCGTAGGTTATCCTATAGGTTCTACTTGGCACAAACACTAATTAAAACATTAAAACACATCTAAACAGAAGCTATATGAAATATTTATTATTAAACATAAGCAAAAAGCATGGAACAAAAATAAAATTGGGTTGCCTCCCAACAAGCGCTTTTCTTTAAAGCCTTTTTAGCTAGGCATTGAGATTTCGATGATGCTCACATGAAAGGCAAGAATTGAAGCACAAAGAGAGAATCATAAAACATGTGAAAAAAACACTTAAGTCTAACATACATCCTATGCATAGGCATTTTATAAGCAAATAAATTATCAAGACAAGCAAAAACTAGCATATGCAAGGAAGAAGAAAGAGACGATAGCGATCTCAACATGAAAAGAGGTGATTTAGTAACATGAAAATTTCTACGACCATATTTTCCTATCTCATAATAATTACATGTAGGATCATAAGAAAATTCAACAATATAGCTATCACATAACATATTCTCAACACGATCCACATGCATGCGAAGTTGACACTCTTCCAAAATAGTGGGATTATCATTAACTAAAGTCATGACCTCTCCAAACCCACTTTTACCAAAAATACCATAAGATTGAACATTTTCCAAATATGTGGGATCTAAAGTTGACACTCTTCCGAACCCACTTTCGATAGTATTTCAAACACTATTATCAGTTTCATATTCATCATGGGGCTTAAATAAATTTTCAAGATCATAAGAAGAATCACCCCAATCATGATCATTGCAACAAGTAGTAGACATCGCAAAACTAGCATCCCCAAGCTTAGGGTTTTGCATATTATTAGCACAGTTGTCATTAAGAGAATTTATAATAACATCATTGCAATCATGCTTTTCATCTAAGTAACTATCAAGTATGGGTGCAATAGCGATGATCTCATGTTTAACATAAGGAACTATAGCAAATTCATCTTCATAAATATTGGCATCATGGCCAAAAGAATAGCAAGCATCATGTTCATCAAGGGATATTTCAATCAAATCATCAGAATCATCATTATCTATAGATTCATGCATATCATTATTTTCTCCCAAAGCAACGGCCATTCTCTCAATAAATTCTTTGACATAGACATCATGAGCATAGTTTTCATAGCAATATTCAAGTATGTCAAAATTTTCAGATTCGTAGAGAGTAATATCATACTTTTCAATCAAGAAGCAACTTCATAAGCACCCTTAAAAGCAACAAATTCTTCAATTTGTTCAATATCATAGTAACTATAAACACCTTAGCATAAGAAGATAAGATTTCATTTTCATTAAACTCACATAGGTAGGGAAGGTGTTTTTTAGGGTTCTTAGAGCAACAAGTAAAATCATAAATTTCACAAAGATTCCAAGTGTAACACATCAACCTGTTTATTTGATCCCATAAGAGTCTCCCCTTTTCAGACAAACGATGACGCACAAAATGAGCATGCTCATCTAAAGATTTCCCATCAACTAGGCTAGTTGGGGTTTCAGCAAGAGCGCATAAGGATCGAAGATGATCCAAGTAGAACACTTTAAGTTGATCCATTACAATATATTTTTAGCAAGCAAAGATGCAAGCACATGGAAGGCACATGGAGACACAACCAAACATAATGTCGAGCAAAAGAAGGGTGAATAAAATGGCAAGGGTGAAGTGGGGTGTAGGATCGAAAGTATGTCTAGAGGGGAGGTGATTAGACAACTTGACCAAATAAAAGCTTATCATTTTCCAAATTTTAGTCTTTGGCAGATTTTAGCTAACTTAGCACAAGTCAAGTAATCTTAACATAATTCAAGCAAGCATGCAAAGAGTATATGAGGAGCGGAAAGTAAAGCATGCAACTTGCAAGAATGTAAAGGGTAGGGGTTTGGAGAATTCAAACGCAATTGGAGACACGGATGTTTTTGTCGTGGTTCCGATAGGTGGTGCTATCGTACATCCATGTTGATGGAGACTTCAACCCACGAAGGGTAACGGTTGCGCGAGTCCACGGAGGGCTCCACCCACGAAGGGTCCACGAAGAAGCAACCTTGTCTATCCCACCATGGCCGTCGCCCACGAAGGACTTGCCTCACTAGCGGTAGATCTTCACGAAGTAGGCGATCTCCTTGCCCTTACAAACTCCTTGGTTCAACTCCACAATCTTGTCGGAGGCTCCCAAGTGACACCTAGCCAATCTAGGAGACACCACTCTCCAAGAAGTAACAAATGGTGTGTTGATGATGAACTCCTTGCTCTTGTGCTTCAAATGATAGTCTCCCCAACACTCAACTCTCTCTCACAGGATTTGGATTTGGTGGAAAGAAGATTTGAGTGGAAAGCAACTTGGGGAAGGCTAGAGATCAAGATTCATATGGTAGGAATGGAATATCTTGGCCTCAACACATGAGTAGGTGGTTCTCTCTCAGAAAATGCAAGTTGGAAGTGTAGGTTCGTTCTGATGGCTCTCTCCACGAATGAAGAGGAGGTGGAGGGGTATATATAGCCTCCACACAAAATCTAACCGTTACACACAACTTGCCAAACTCGGTGGGACCGAATTGAGAAACTCGGTCGGACCGATTCAGCAAATCTAGTGACCGTTAGGATTTTCGATGGGACCGACATGCAACTCGGTAGGACCGATATGGTTAGGGTTAGGGCATAACATAATCTCGGTGAGACCGATTACACAAACTCGGTGGGACCGATTTTGGTAATAAGCTAACCAGAGAGTTGGTCAGGTAAACTCGGTGGGACCGGTTCGCTCATTTCGGTGGGACCGAAATGTTACGAAAAGGAAACAGGGAGTTTACATTGCAATCTCGGTGGGACCGATCGCTCATCTCGGTGGTACCGAAACATTACGAAGGGAAACAGAGAGATTACAATCCCATCTCGGTGAGACCGAGATCCCTATCGGTGAGACCGATTTGCCTAGGGTTTGTGGCAGTGGCTATGACATCTGAACTCGGTGGCGCCGGATAGAAAGAATCGGTGGGGCCGAGTTTGACTTTTGGTTTAGGTCATATGTGGATGTGGGAAAGTAGTTGAGGGTTTTGGAGCATATCACTAAGCACTATGAAGCAAGAACCTCATTAAGCAACACCTCATCCCTCCTTGATAGTATTGGCTTTTCCTATAGACTCAATGTGATCTTGGATCACTAAAATATAAAATGTAGAGTCTTGAGCTTTGAGCTTGAGCCAATCCTTTTATCCTTAGTATTTTGAGGGGTCCACTTTTCTCATCCATGCCATGCCATTCATTGAGCTTTTCCTGAGATATTTATCTTGGAATAATGTTAGCTCAATGAGCTATATGTTGTTAGGAATTACCAAAACCACCTAGGGATAGTTGCACTTTCAATCTCCCCCTTTTTGGTAATTGATGACAACATATAGATCAAAGCTTCGACAAATGATAATAAGAGTGAAAAACATTGTCGCTTTGAGAAGTATGTGATAAGCAAGAGCTCCCCCTAAATTTGTGCATAGTTTAAGATTTGCTTTGGACTGCAAATGCACAAAGAGTTAGGCTCATGGGTTACTCTTCCATGTCACATACATCTTGGTGGAGCGCTCAAAATGATAATAATTGAATACATGCACTCATCACCAAGCAAAGTGAATGATCATATAGAGATAAAAGGATAATGTCATCCAACAAGCATTAATGTAGCATATGATCAAACACATGATCATCCAAGTATCACACAGACATAAGTATCTCAAACAAGCAAATAAAGTTCAACCACCAAAGCAAGAGAGAATAAAAAGCAACGCTCTCTCTCGAAGCCTATGATCTATACATTTTTCTCCCCCTTTGGCAACAAGTTACCAAAAAGTTCATAGAAAATGCATAGCACTAAATCGTCTCTCAGGCTTGATCTTCAGGTGGTGGTGTAGAGATGGCTCCTTGGACGAAGACTTCAGTAGATGTGGATGGAGCTGGTGGAGTAGGTGCTGGAGCTGGTTGCACTGGGGCTGTAGCTGGTGCAGATGAAGTGGCTCTGGTGTCTGTCACTGGCACTGCAGCTGACTTCTGAGCTCTAGGCACTTTGGAAAATGCCTCAGTGGTTGTCTTGCCCTTCCTCTCCTGCATATCATCCTGGAGTTGCTCAACAACAGACTGGATCTCAGTTACCTTCACATCCAAGTCATAGAACTTCTGCTCCATGATCCTCTCCAGGCTCTCCTGGTTTTGAGTCAAGGTGGCCAGCCCCTTCTCAATCCTCAGAGTGGATGCAATCAAGTAGCCAAGCTGATCCTGTTTGCTCTTCAAAAAGTACTGAGATGCCTCTTCCATTGTTGGCATCTTGGTAGCCTTCTCAGTCCTTGCCTTCTCCTTCTTTGCTTATGCTTGCACAGAAGATGGTTCATCTTCATCCATAACCACTTGGTTGTCCTCAAAGTATGGATAGATAGGCATGTGATCCTTGTCCAACAAGTATGTGCCAGTGCCCATCTTGGAGTTAATCAGCTCCTGGATCTGTGGGGCATACCCACAACTTCTCTTTTGGTCAGCAGCTGTCTTCTTGATAGTTTCAACTATAAGGCTCATGACCTTGAACTTTTGTGGCACATCAAATAAGTGTAGCAGATTTATTGCATGGCCTCTGATCATGTTGTGATCACCTGACTTGGGCAAGAGAGTGTGCCTGAGGATCCAGTTGATGGTTGGCAGTCCTGACAGAAGGTAATGTACTGATCCAAACTTGTGTGTTTCAACAGCAGCATCTGGGATCTCCCTGTACATATGTGCCATAGTGTTGTGATCCATCTTCTTCTTGGCATAGACATCCAAGTCATTCTCTTTCTCCTTAGGTGCATTGATCAGATTTGCCCATTCTTCAATTGATGATTGGTACCTAGTACCTTCAGACATCCATACTATCCTGACATCTGGATAGAAGTGTGCTGTGGAGTAGAATTGCATTATTAGCTCATCATTCCACTTTGTGAGCTTCTGCCCAACAAAGTCTGCCACTCCACAAGCACTGAAACTGTCATACACACCAGGATAGTGTTCTTCATTTGCCTTCATGTACTTCCAGTCGACCCATCTCATGTCACACACTATTGGCTTCTTGTCCAGCAGCACTGTCTCATAGAAATCATGTTGTTCCTTTGTATGGAACCTGTAGTCTACAGCAGTTCTCCTCCTGACTGCATAAGGATCAGTCAACCTCCACTATCTGAGTCCTGCATCCTTTCTCAGCTTCATGTTCTCAGCTACAGGATGAGCATCATTATGATCTGGAATTTTTGGCTTCAATTTTCTCAAGACATGCTCTTCATCATCTTCCTCTTCAGCAACAGTTTCAGGCACTGGGGCCTTGTTCTTCTCGGCAACTGATATGTTCCTGGTATTCCTCTTAGGTTCAGTCTTGGGCTTGGAGGCAGCCTCGAGTGCTTCTTTGGGCTTTGATGAAGCAGCCCCTGACCTGATGGCATCACCCATAAGCTTCTGAGCTTTGGGTGCTGGTGCAGCAACCTCTTCTTCTTCTTCCTCTTCAGAATCTCTCCTCATAGAGGGATTGCCAAGAACCTTGGCAATAGTGGTTCTGACTCTCTTTTTCTTCTTGTCTTGGCCAACAGCTTCATCTTCTGACTCAATGGTAAACTTCATGGTTTCCCCAGTGGCAACCTTCCTAGGTTTGGAAGTGGGAATCCTTCTTGCAGGTGCCTTCTTCTGCATTCCTGGCTTAGTAGCTGCAGCTGAGCCATATTCTTTCTTGAGCACCTTCTTCTTGGAGGTGGCCTCATCCTCAATAGCCACATAGTCTTCATCCTCAGAGTCTGAGGTTTTCTTCTTTCTGGCCCTGGTGGCAGCTTTGGGTAAGTTGCTTGGGGTGCTCCTGCTGCCATCATCATAGCTGCTAGAGGGACTAGTGCCCTCACTCACTTGAACCTGCTCCTCTGACTTGTTCTGACTGTCACTCTGATCAGACATATTGCAAACACTGACAGCAGACCCTGTGAATAGATATAGATGAGATAGAGTGGATGAGCATCACAAAATACAGAGGTTTTTGCAAAAGAATGAGTCAAAAACTTAGTTTTAGTTTTCCACAGAAAGAATTTCGGATCTACCGATTTGGAAACTCGGTGATACCGAAGCAGCTTTTGGAACCTAAACTAGTGAACTCGGTCAGACCGAGTCACAGTTCGGTGGCACCGAGACTGCTAGGGTTTCACAAAGTCCTGAACTCGGTCACACCGATTTGCAATTCTCGGTCAGACCGAGAATCACATGTGCAATGGCCTTAGCCGACTCGGTGGAACCGAGCTATACAACTCGGTGGGTCCGAGATGGTTTCGGTGGAAACCTAACCCTAAATTTTCAATTCATCTCTAATCTACGGAGTTTTTTGACTAGATAAGATAGTTTCAATCGTGGCAAGATTCATGGCGAACACAATGTGCTAGGAATCAGATAGGCATAGCACAGTGATAGAGTCCATACCCTAGTTCAGCGATGAACTCGCTACGGCGGCAACAACGGGGATGATTCCCATTGACGGCGGCGGAGACCAGCGGCAGGAGGCAGCTGGCGACGAGGAGGACGATCCGGAGACCCTGGAGGTAGAGCGGGCTGAGCACGGGCGAAAGAGTTTGGAGAAAATTTCCAAAGTTTTACCCGTGGGTATATATAGCCCGACCCTATTGGTGTAACCGAGTGGAACAACTCGATGGCACCGAGATGCATAACTACTAGCAGTTACAGCAACTCGGTGTGACCAAAAAGTTCAAATCGGTTGCACCAAGATTGAAAACCTAGATCGACTTAGTGATCTCGGTATGACCAAAATGGAAGAATCGGTCAGACCGAAACGCACAAAGAAGTTTTGGAAGTTTAAGTCTATGAGGAATCGGGGACTCCGAGTGCTCCTCACACAGAGTGGTTCGAATCTGACTTGATCAAATTTTGTGATGTAGCATGAATAGAGTTTGAGACAAGAAAAGCATAGATAGCTAGAGAAGGTTCTTAGGCATTCTTGTCCATCCACTTGGCAAAAGAAAAAGAAACCAATCAACCAAAACAACAAGTGGATGTCCTCGAATGAGTAAAATATGCAACCAACATGCTCACACAATAAAATGGCAAATGAAATATGTGGCAAAGCATGCACAACCAATTCTAGCATCTATCAAGCAATTGGCGATGACTAGGTCATCTATATATGAGTATATTGACTTAGGAGTCAAATGAGAACATTTGATCATAGGTCATACTCATCGTTTAAGCTCAAGTGGGGTTACCACTTTTACATAATGCATTGATGTGTTCACACCATTAGAGTTGCTTTGACTCAATTCTTAGAGTAAAGCTCCCCCTAGATGTGAGATCCCCCCTTAGAGGGATGAACTAACCTTGGGTTTTGTCGATGATGACTTCATGTAGGTGTTGAAGATGTGGATGCTCAATGTTGATGTAGATCATTTGGAGCAATCCTTTGGAGTGAGTTGCACTTTCAATACCTACACGGGTTAGTCCCACAAGGAACAAACAAGGATATCCATAGACATAGAGTGATGCACACACAAGATGATGTCTATGAAAGCATTAGGTTACCTTGTCCCTTGTCTTACCAACAAGAGGGTTTGCGACTCCTTGAACTAGTGCAAGATGTGCAAGTTGATTGCACTTGTGGTTGCCAAAATGATATGAGTGAAATATGTTGGCGGAGTCACCCTCAAGAACTCTCTAGTTCTTCTTCTTCGGGATCCACATCATCTTGATGGGAATCCTTGGAGTTGTAGTCGTACTTGATGAAGTAGAGCTTGATGTAGTCTTGGGAACCCACTTGACCAAGGCCTTAGGAGCTTCTTCAAATGCATCAATCTCCTCTTGAAGCTTGTCCTTGCCTTTTTGCTTGTGGTCTTGTGGTGGAAGATCATCTTGAGCTTGTGTCCCTTTGAAGGAAGTAGGATCATACTTATCTTGTTGAGGAACAAACTTCGTCTTGGGGTATTGATCTTCTTCCCACTCAACTCCATTGGCATTGAACTTTCGTTCAAAACCAACACCTTGGTTCTTCCGGTGCCTTCCTTGCTTGCGTACAATTTCCTCAAATTGCTTACTCCCGGCAAGGCTCTTGTAAACACCTTTCTCTATAATTCCCTTCAATAAGCTATTTTCTTGCTCAAGTGTAACTTGGCTAAGAGAATCATTAGTGGAATCAAGAGAACTACTAGAAGCAACAACATTGGATTTAGCATGATTATTGTTACTACTAGAGGAAGAATCCTTCTTGTTCTTGTTACTAGACTTGACTTGAGGCATGTAAGTAGATAAGAGTAAACGCTTGGCAATGTAAGAAGAACTTTTCTTACGAAGATCATCATTGATTGCCTTTAAGAACTCATGCTCTTGCTCAAGGTTGAGCTTTTCAAAGCGTAACTTCTCATGAGTCCTTAAAAGTTCTCGATGATCTTCTAAGATAGTTTCATGAGCTAACTTAAGAGTGTTTAGTTCTTTAGTTAGAAGCTCAATCTTCTCCTTATCATTGTCATTCGTTTTATCTTGATTAGCATGATTAATTGACGTTTCATCATAGTATTCATCACTAGAGTTGTCAACAAGTAAATCATCATCACCTAACAAGTCATCTTCATCACTATTGAAATCAACATACTCGGGGTGTGTTACCTTTGGGCCTTTAGCCATGAAGCATCTTCCAAGTCCTTCATTTGGTGAATCAAATATGTCGTAGGAGTTGGTTGACACAAGTGCTAGACCGGCAACACCTTCATCTTGAGTATATTCGGAGTCGGAGTGATAGCTTCTCTCGGAGTGATTGTCGGAGTCGGAGCCGGATACCCATTCACCAACATGAGCTTGATGTCTTCGTTTTGTGTAGCTCCTTGATGACTTGTCCTTCCTTTCCGAATCCTTGCTTCTCCGGGATGTTCTTCGTTCATAACGATCATCTCTACTCCTCCTCTCTCTTGGTGGTGATTCTTCTCTTCTACTTCTCCTCTTAGGTGATTCTTCTCTTCTTTTGTAGGGTGTCGTACACTCATTGGAATAGTGTCCGGGTCTTCCACAATTGTAGCAATTACGCTCTCGACTAGAAGATCTTTTGTCATTGTAGGACCTTGACTTGGAGCTTTCTCTTTGCTTCTACTCTTGTAGAACTTGTTGAAGTTCTTCACCATTAAGCTCAATTCTTCATTGAAGGTTTGTTTCTCACTTGATGATGTGGGGGCTTCACATGAGGCTTTGTAAGCACCACTTGACTTGTTGTGAAGTTCCTCCTTATCCTTGAGTGACATCTCATGAGCAACAATTCTTCCAATGACTTCCGTTGGCTTGAGATCTTTGTAATTGGGCATCATTTGGATCAATGTGCACACGGTATCATATTTTCCGTCCAAAGCTCTTAGGATCTTCTTGATGATGAATTTGTCGGTCATCTCTTCACTTCCTAAGCCGGCAATCTCATTTGTGATAAGAGCAATCCTAGAGTACATTTCAGCGACACCTTCACCATCCTTCATTTTGAACTTGTCAAGTTGACTTTGAAGCACATCCAACTTGGATTCCTTGACGGAGTCGGTACCTTCATGCATATCAATCAAAGTATCCCAAATTTCCTTTGCATTCTCAAGACGGCTGATTTTGTTGAATTCTTCGGGGCACAATTCGTTGAAGAGGATATCACAAGCTTGAGTGTTGTATTGCAGCATATTCAACTCTTCCGTTCTAGCTTCACGGTTCGGTTCTCTCCCATCAAATAATTCACCTCGCAAGCCAAGACACACAATAGCCCAAACGGCGGGGTTATGTCCAAGAATATGCATTATCATCTTATGCTTCCAACTAGCAAAATTAGTACCATCAAAGTAAGGACCTCTACGGTGATAATTTCCCTCGCTAGACGCCATACTCTCCTAGGTTGTGAAACCAAGGCTATGACCACCAAAAGGTATGGAAATCAAAGCAAATGGAGACCAAAGCTCTGATACCACTTGTAGGATCGAAAGTATGTCTAGAGGGGGGTGATTAGACTACTTGACCAAATAAAAACTTATCCTTTTCCCAATTTTAGTCTTTGGCAGATTTTAGCTATCTTAGCACAAGTCAAGCAATCTTAACACAATTCAAGCAAGCATGCAAAGAGTATATGAGCAGCGGAAAGTAAAGCATGCAACTTGCAAGAATGTAAAGGGAAGGGTTTGGAGAATTCAAACGCAATTGGAGACACGGATGTTTTTGTCGTGGTTCCGATAGGTGGTGCTATCGTACATCCACGTTGATGGAGACTTCAACCCACGAAGGGTAACGGTTGCGCGAGTCCACGGAGGGCTCCACCCACGAAGGGTCCACGAAGAAGCAACCTTGTCTATCCCACCATGGCCGTCGCCCACGAAGGACTTGCCTCACTAGCGGTAGATCTTCACGAAGTAGGCGATCTCCTTGCCCTTACAAACTCCTTGGTTCAACTCCACAATCTTGTCGGAGGCTCCCAAGTGACACCTAGCCAATCTAGGAGACACCACTCTCCAAGAAGTAACAAATGGTGTGTTGATGATGAACTCCTTGCTCTTGTGCTTCAAATGATAGTCTCCCCAACACTCAACTCTCTCTCACAGGATTTGGATTTGGTGGAAAGAAGATTTGAGTGGAAAGCAACTTGGGGAAGGCTAGAGATCAAGATTCATATGGTAGGAATGGAATATCTTGGCCTCAACACATGAGTAGGTGGTTCTCTCTCAGAAAATGCAAGTTGGAAGTGTAGGTTCGTTCTGATGGCTCTCTCCACGAATGAAGAGGAGGTGGAGGGGTATATATAGCCTCCACACAAAATCTAACCGTTACACACAACTTGCCAAACTCGGTGGGACCGAATTGGAAACTCGGTCAGACCGATTCAGCAAATCTAGTGACCGTTAGGATTTTCGGTGGGACCGACATGCAACTCGGTAGGACCGATATGGTTAGGGTTAGGGCATAACGTAATCTCGGTGAGACCGATTACACAAACTCGGTGGGACCGATTTTGGTAATAAGCTAACCAGAGAGTTGGTCAGGTAAACTCGGTGGGACCGGTTCGCTCATTTCGGTGGGACCGAAATGTTACGAAAAGGAAACAGGAGTTTACATTGCAATCTCGTGGACCGATCGCTCATCTCGGTGGTACCGAAACGTTACGAAGGGAAACAGAGAGATTACAATCCCATCTCGGTGAGACGAGATCCCTATCGGTGAGACCGATTTGCCTAGGGTTTGTGGCAGTGGCTATGACATCTGAACTCGGTGGCGCCGGATAGAAAGAATCGGTGGGCCGAGTTTGACTTTTGGTTTAGGTCATATGTGGATGTGGGAAAGTAGTTGAGGGTTTTGGAGCATATCACTAAGCACTATGAAGCAAGAACCTCATTAAGCAACACCTCATCCCTCCTTGATAGTATTGGCTTTTCCTATAGACTCAATGTGATCTTGGATCACTAAAATATAAAATGTAGAGTCTTGAGCTTTGAGCTTGAGCCAATCCTTTTATCCTTAGCATTTTGAGGGGTCTACTTTTCTCATCCATGCCATGCCATTCATTGAGCTTTTCCTGAAATATTTATCTTGGAATAATGTTAGCTCAATGAGCTATATGTTGTTAGGAATTACCAAAACCACCTAGGGATAGTTGCACTTTCAGGGGGAGAGGAAAATGAGAGGTAAATGGCAAATAATATAATGCGAGGGAGATGAGTTTGTGATGGGTACTTGGTATGTCTTGACTTGAGCGAAGACCTCCCCGGCAACGGCGCCAGAAATTCTTCTTGCTACCTCTTGTGCATGCGTTGGTTTTTCCCTTGAAGAGGAAAGGGTGATCCAGCAAAGTAGCGTAAGTATTTCCCTCAGTTTTTGAGAACCAAGGTATCAATCCAGTAGGAGGCTCCTCAAATGTCCCACGCACCTACACAAACAAACAAGAACCTCACAACCAACGCGATAAAGGGGTTTTCAATCCCTTCACGCTAACTTGCGAAAGTGAGATCCGATAGAAGATAAGATAAATATTTTTGTATTTTTATGATGTAGATTGGAAAATAAAAGATTGCAAATAAAAGTAGATGGAAAACTTATATGATAAAAGATAGACCCGGGGGCCATAGATTTCAATAGTGGCTTCTCTCAAGATAGCATAAGTATTACGGTGGGTGAACAAATTACTGTCGAGCAATTGATAGAAAAGTGCATGGTTATGAGAATATCTAGGCATGATCATGTATATAGGCATCACGTCCGTGACAAGTAGATGATTCTGCATCTACTACTATTACTCCACACATCAACCGACTCCTGCCTGCATCTAGAGTATTAAGTTCATGAAGAACGGAGTAACGCATTAAGAAAGATGACATGATGTAGAGGGATAAACTCATGCAATATGATATAAACCCCATCTTTTTATCCTCGATGGCAACAATACAATACGTGCCTTGCTGCCCCTGCTGTCACTGGGAAAGGACACCGCAAGATTAAACCCAAAGCTGAGCACTTCTCCCATTGCAAGAAAGATCAATCTAGTAGGCCAAACCAAACTGATAATTCAAAGAGACTTGCAAAGATAACCAATCATACATAAAAGAATTCAGAGGAGATTCAAATACTTCTCATAGATAAACTTGATCATAAACCCACAATTCATCGGATCTTGACAAACACACCGCAAAAAGAGTTACATCGAATAGATCTCCAAGAAGATCGAGGAGAACTTTGTATTGAGATTCAAAGGGAGAGAAGAAGCCATCTAGCTAATAACTATGGACCTGAAGGTCTATGGTAAACTACTCACAACTCATCGGAGAGGCCTTGAAGATGATGTAGAGGCCCTCTGTGGTCGATTCCCCCTCCGGCGGAGCGCCGGCGAAGGCTCCAAGATGGGATCTCATGGATACAGAAGGTTGTGGTGGTGGAATTAGGTTTTCGTGGTGCTCCTGGATGTTTTCAGGGTACGGGAGTATATATAGGCGAAGGAAGTACGTCGGTGGAGCAACGAGGGGCCCACGAGGGTGGGGTGCGCCCACCCCCAGGGGGCGCGTCGGACACCCTCGTGGCCGCCTCGTCTGCAGCTTGACGTCCACTCCAAGTCTCCTGGATTGCGTTTGTTCCGAAAAAATCGCTCCCGAAGGTTTCATTCCATTTAGACTCCGTTTGATATTCCTTTTCTTCGAAACACTGAAATAGGAAAAAAAACAGCAATTCGGGCTGGGCCTCCGGTTAGTAGGTTAGTCCCAAAAATGATATAAAAGTGTAAAGTAAAGCCCATAAACATCCAAAATGGGTAATATAATACTCCCTCCGTTCCTAAATATAGGGTGTATAGTTTTTGGCACGGAAATTAAAGAATGCATGTGAAGGGAAAATTTCACAAGTTTTGGGAGAGATTACACCTAACTAATTGACATGAGAAAATAGAGGAGCTTGCCCTATATAAGGAAATGTAATCAAATTTCTTAAAAGAATATCCAAACGAGTGGTGCAACGTAATACAACTTATATTTCGAACTTTTTCTCAAAAATCTATACACCTTATATCAAGGAACGGAGGGAGTAGCATGGAACAATCAAAAATTATAGATACGTTGGAGACGTATCAAGAAGCACCCTCTCCCTCCTTCACAAAAGTTTGCTTGAGAGGAGGAGATCGTTTGGCCTTGTCATTCTTCTTGTTGTTCTTGGACTTGGGTGCGAACCCAACTCCCTCCTTGGACACAACTTCCTTTTGATTGCTCAAAAGGTCATTGAGATTCCTCTCACCTTGTATGCAAGACACAAGGCCTTTCTCAAGTTGCTCCTTCAACTTGGCATTCTCCTCCACAAGATGCACATGCTCACAACACGAGTTAGTAGCATTTGCATTATCAATCAAGACCATATGGAGAAGTGGCTTTATCCTTGGTTAGCTTCACTTGGAGTTAATCATGAGACTCCTTGAGGCTAGCATGAGCACCCTTCAAGGCCTTGTGAGCCTTGTCAAGTATATCAAACTCCTCCTTGAGTCTAGCATGGTCAACCCCAAGTTTACCCTTCTCGGAATCGAGCACAAGAGATACAACAAGAGCATGATCAAGATCTTTCTTTAATTCAGCATGGTCATCGTTGTGTGACTCCTCAAGATCCAAACGATGAACATGCTCTTCCTCAAGCGCATTAGAGAGATCCGATATCTCATTGGCGTAGTCACGAATATGACCTTCCATCTTAGAGATGGTTTCTTCATGAACCTCTATCATGTCATTGGCTTCACCAAGTTGTTCCAAGAGAGAAACAAAGTGCTTTTTGGATTTGCCCTTGAGCTTACTCATAAAAGACTCAAATTCATTCACTTCCTCATTAGACCCCTCACTTTCATCAATGCAATCTGTCAAGGAAGGATTAGTAGTGATGGTGGTTTCGATGTTGGGGGTTACCTTGTTGGTGGCTTTGGCCATGAGGCACTTGGCGGTGATGTTCTCGTTGGGTGAATCGAAGAGAGACACCCGTGGGGTTGTGGCAATGGCAACGGAGGCCATGGCCATGGCTTCACCATCTTCATCATCAACATCATCCTCATTGTGCTCTTCTTGTGCCACCAACCCTTTGGTCGGAGTCTTCTTGGTGAAGTTGTTCTTTTTAGGGAAGAACTTGGCTTTGTCTTTTCGGATGAGCTTGCCACCATTGTCTTCCCGCTTCTCGTAAGGGCACTCTGCAACAAAGTGGCTCACATTGCCACAATTGTAACATGTTCTCACACGTTGCTTGCCCTTGAATCCACTTGAGTTGTTCTTCTTGAAATTGGGCCTTGAGTTCTTCTTGCTCCAAAATTGCCTTGAAGCAAGAGCCATGTGCTCATGGTAATCATATTTCGTATCTTCGGGGTTGCTCTCCTCATCTTCCTCTACATCCTCTTCTTCCACACTAGCCTTGGCCTTCGAGGCAAGGTTGGGCTTCTTTGCTCTTTGAGAACGCAACACCGCATTTTCGGCGGTCTTGTCCAAGATCCTCATCGCCACAAACTCATCCAACACTTCACTTGAGGACAAGGTGTGGAAGTCCGGCCTTTGACGGATACGGAGGACATGGCCTTGTGGTAAGGCATCATGGCCTTGAGGAATTTGTACTTTATCCAATTATCATCCGTATCCTGGCTCCCATGATCTTGGAGAGAGACCGTGAGAGTGGTTAATCTCCGGTAAAGCTCACGAGGTTCTTCATCTTCATTCATTGCAAACTCATCGGCTTCATCTTGCACAACTTCATAGTTGGAGCGTTGAATGCTTGCGCTTCCCTTGTAAATGGAAACAACATGGTGCCATGCTTCCTTGGCCACGGAGAAGGGTCGGAGATGTGCAATATCTTCGGATGGAATTGCATCTTGGATGATGAAGAGAGAATTCTCATTGAATTGATGGTCCGCGGCTTCTCTCAGGGTGAAGTTGCTTGGGTCATGCGGATAGAAACCTTGCTCAATAATTCTCCAAAGATTAGTATTAACATGGTTTAAATGACGTTTAAAGCGATAGACCCAAGAGTCAAAATCCTCATTTTTCACAATCTTAGGAGGAGGACCAACATGATTCAAATGAGTGGAGGGAACCGGTCCTCCATAAGTAAGTGGAGGTTCAACTTGGGTAAAGATGCTCCTACCATTTCTACCACTAGATAAAGGAACTTTATCACAAGAAGCTTCCCCCTTATCGGAGTTAGCATCTGCCACCTTGTTAGTGGGAGCGGCCACTTCCAAAGGTGCGGTGGATAATTTAAGGCCATCAAGAAACTCTTTGAACATGCCTTTGACCTCGGTCGTCATGGAGGTTTTCAATGTGTCCAAAGCTACATTGAATTCCTCATGTGAGACCGGGATCCCCCATCGGCCATAGACGAAGACGGATTCACACCAGGGTGCTCCTCCTCACTGTCTATGGTGTCAACCATACTCTTTGGACGACAAAGTCCTTAATAAAGAGACGAGGCTCTGATACCAATTGAAAGGATCAATATAGTTGACTAGAGGGGGGTGAATAGGCAACTAACAATTTTTAGCTTTTCTTTGCCAAATTAAACTTTGCAACAAAGTAGGTTGTCTATATATGCAACTGTTGGAAATATGCCCTAGATGCAATAATAAAAGTATTATTATATTTCCTTGTTCATGATAATTGTCTTTTATTCATGCTATAATTGTATTATCCGGAAATCATAATACATGTGTGAATACATAGACCACAATACGTCCCTAGTAAGCCTCTAGTTGACTAGCTCGTTGGTCAACAGATAGTCATGGTTTCCTGACTATGGACATTAGATGTCGTTGACAACGGGATCACATCATTAGGAGAATGATGTGATGGACAAGACCCATTTCTAAGCATAGCACAAGATCGTGTAGTTCGTTTTGCTAGAGCTTTTCCAATGTCAAGTATCTCTTCCTTAGACCATGAGATCGTGTAACTCCCGGATACCATAGGAGTGCTTTGGGTGTACCAAACGTCACAACGTAACTGGGTGACTATAAAGGTGCACTACAGGTATCTCCGAAAGTGTCTGTTGGGTTGACACGGATCGAGACTGGGATTTGTCACTCCGGATAACGGAGAGGTATCACTGGGCCCACTCAGTAGTGCATCATAATAATGAGCTCAAAGTGACCAAGTGTCTAGTCAGGGGATCATGCATTACGGTACGAGTAAAGTGACTTGCCGGTAACGAGACTGAACGAGGTATTGGGATACCGACGATCGAGTCTCGGGCAAGTAACATATCGTCTGACAAAGGGAATAGTATACGGGGTTGCTTGAACCCTCGACATCGTGGTTCATCCGATGAGATCATCGAGGAGTATGTGGGAGCCAACATGGGTATCCAGATCCCGCTATTGGTTATTGACCGGAGAGCCGTCTCGGTCATGTCTACATGTCTCCCGAACCCGTAGGGTCTACACACTTAAGGTTCGGTGACGCTAGGGGTTGTATGAATATGAGTATGCAGCAAACTGAATGTTGTTCGGAGTCCCAAATGAGATCCCGGACATCACGAGGAGTTCCGGAATGGTCCGGAGGTAAAGAAAACTATATAGGAAGTGTTGTTTCGGCCATCGGGAAAGTTTTGGGGTCACCCAGTATTGTACCGGGACCATCGGAAGGGTCCCGGGGGTCCACCGGGTGGGGCCACCTATCCCGGAGGGCCCCGTGGGCTGAAGTGGGAGGGGAACCAGCCCCTAGTGGGCTGGTGTGCCCCCCTTGGGCCCCCCTGCGCCTAGGGTTGGAAACCCTAGGTGGGGGGCACCACTTGCCTTGGGGGCACTCCACCCCCCCTTGGCCGCCGCCCCCTTGGGAGATTGAATCTCCCAGGGCCGGCGCCCCCCTGGGGGCCTATATAAAAGAGGGAAAGGGGGAGGGCAGCCGCACCCTTGTGTCTTGGCGCCTTCCCCCCCCCCCCTGCTACACCTCGTCCTTCTCCCGCAGCAGCTTGGTGAAGCCCTGCCGGAGTTCTGCTGCATCCACCACCACGCTGTCGTGCTGCTGGATCGTCATCAACCTCTCCTTTCCCCATGCTGGATCAAGACAGAGGAGACGTCACGCTGACCGAACGTGTGTTGAACGCGGAGGTGCCGTCCGTTCGGCGCTAGGATCTCCGGTGATAGGATCATGACGAGAACGACTACCTCAACCCCGTTCTTTTGAACGCTTCCGCTCGCGATCTACAAAGTGGTATGTAGATGCATCTCCCCTTTCACTCGTTGCTTAGATGAACTCATAGATGGATCTTGGTGAAACCATAGGAAAATTTTTATTTTTTGCAACGTTCCCCAACAGCAACTAGGTGAGCAACCTATATGATGCAACAACAATAAGCACACAAGCAAGCAAAGGATATAACACAATATAGCTTGCACAAGTATAGGTGAGAGATAACCAAAAGTGGAACCGATGGAGACGAGTATGTGTTACCGAAGTTCCTTCCCTTTGAGGGGAAGTACGTCTCCGTTGGAGCGGTGTGGAGGCACAATGCTCCCCAAGTAGCCACTAGGGCCACTGTATTCTCCTCGCGCCCTCACACAATGCGAGATGCCGTGATTCCACTATTGGTGCCCTTTAAGGCGGCAACCGGACCTTTACAAACAAGGTTGGGGCTCTCTCCACAACTTAATTGGAGGCTCCCAACGAAACCCCGGAGCTTCACCACAATGGAATGTGGCTCCAAAGTGACCTCTTCTGACTAGGGCGCCCAAGCACCCAAGAGTAACAAAATCCACACAAGAAAGTATGGGGGAATCAAGTTTCCTTTGGTGAGAGTGTAGATCTAGGTCTCCTCCTTCAATTCATAGCAAATCAACAAGTTTGAGTGGCTAGAGAGAGAGATCGGGCAAGAAAGCTTCAAGGGCATTAATGGAGGAGAGAGAGAGAGGCAAGAGATAGTGGGAGGTGGGAGAAGCACCTCCTTAAATAGGGTCCCCTCAAATCCAACCGTTATGCACAGAAACACATAGGAGCGGCACTTCCGCAAGGATCACCGGCACAACCGGTGAATGCGGGAAACCCTTGCTAGGGCACCAGGGCGGTACTTCTAGTGGGGCAACCGGTAGTACCGGTATATCGGAATAAACTGGAACTAACATTCCATCACCGCTCAACTACCGCTACACAATGAGAAGGTATTCACCCTAGACCGGTAGTTAGAGCGGTGGTAGGGCCGGAGCTACCGTTGGACCAGCAATTCTGGGCGGTGGAGTTTCAGGCGGTACTACCACCCTGAACACCGGTAGTACCAGTTTGTCAAGACAAACCGGAACTTCCGCTCCATCACCAGTCTACCACCGTACCCGGTACAGAAGGGTGTCACCCCTGAGCGGTACTTGGAGCGGTGGTTTGACCGGAACTGCATGCCAGCGGTACAACCGTTCAAGAGAGCGGTACTACCGCCATGAGAAAAACTGCATAGTCACAGAGGACTTTGGGAACCTCTCTCTCCTCGAACGGAGGTTATATGGTGGGTGCAAAGAATGTGTACGTGTAGAGATTCACCCACCCAATACCTTCCGACGTGGATTCCCTCTTAAAAATACGGATATCCTATGACCAAAGAAATAAAAACGTCGGAAACTCCGTCTTCGATCTTTTCCTCATAGAGGGAAGGCCTAACCATCTTGCGCCGCACAATATGTACCTAAGAGAACTAGGACGCACGATTAGTCCACACGAGTATTGTCATCATCACCAAAACCCTAAGGTAGAAGATGCCCTTACACCCATGAAGGCCCAATAGGCCCCTGGGGGGTTCCGGTAACCTCTCGGTACTCCGAAACTTATCTGATACTTCCCGAAACCATTCCGGTGTCTGAATGTAACCTTCCAATATATCAATCTTTACCTCTCGACCATTTCGAGACTCCTCGTCATGTCCGTGATCTCATCCAGGACTCCGAACAAACTTCAGTCACCAAAATACATAACTCATAATACAAATCATCATCGAACGTTAAGCGTGCGGACCCTACGGGTTCGAGAACTATGTAGACATGATCGAGACACATCTCCGATCAATAACCAATAGTGGAACTTGGATGCTCATATTGGCTCCTACATATTCTACTAAGATCTTTATCGGTCAAACCGCACAACAACATACGTTGTTCCCTTTGTCATCCGTATGTTACTTGCCCGAGATTCGATCGTCGGTATCTTCATACCTAATTCATTCTTGTTACCGGCAAGTCTCTTCACTCGTTGCATAATGCTTCATCCCACAACTAACTCATTAGTCACATTGCTTGCAAGGCTTATAGTGACGAGCATTATCGAGAGGGCCCAGAGATACCTCTCTGATACACAGAGTGAAAAATCCTAATCTCGATCTTTGCCAACCCAATAAACACCTTCTGGGACACCTGTAGAGCATCTTTATAATCACCCAGTTATGTTGCGACGTTTGATAGCACACAAGGTGTTCCTCCGGTATTCCGGAGTTGCATAATCTCATAGTCAGAGGAACATGTATAAGTCATGAAGAAAGCAATAGCAATATAGCGTAACGATCATTGTGCTAAGTTAACGGATGGGTCTTGTCCATCACATCATTCTCTAATGATGTGATCTTGTTCATCAAATGACAACACATGTCTATGGTTAGGAAACATAAGCATCTTTGATTAACGAGCTAGTCAAATAGAGGTATACTAGGGACACTTTGTTTTGTCTATGTATTCACACATGTACTAAGTTTCCGATTAATACAATTCTAGCATGAATAATAAACATTTATCATGATATAAGGAGATATAAATAACAACTTTATTATTGCCTCTTGGGCATATTTCCTTCACCACGTGCACGACATGGTGAAGGGCTGAAGGCAGTGATCGAGGGTGAGACATGGATGCTAGTGGCGCAGCTGACCATGGAAGATATCTCCACCGGCACCAAAAAGTTCAAGTAGGAGGTGTTCAACAGCATGCAGAAGGAGATGGACCAATTCGGCCTCTTCATCTACAATACCACCGTGAAGCAGCTGGTGGACGTGCCAGGGCACGAGTACTTCTTCTACCTCGGCCAAAAGACACGACAAGAGGCAGCGGGTAGGGCCAAGGTGGATGTGGTGGAGGCGAGGATGAAGGGTGAGGTGGGCACCAAGGAGCGGGATGGCCTCACGTGCCAGCATGCCGCCAAAGTGGACACCGAGAACAAGGTGCTCTCTGTGCGGCAGTAGGGCGAGGCGCTCAAGGAGGAGGCCAAGCTCAAGGCCGATCAGCTCGGCAAGGCCACCGTACACTGCGACACACAGGTTGGTTATGAAATAAACATGCTTAAAAATATAGTACCGAGGACAAGATAAATTCATAATTATATATATATATATATATATATATATGGTGGGTCTATTATGATAACACCCCTTAAGACCTTATTCTGCACACCAAAACACCTTATTCTGCTAACACCACCGAGCGATAGCTACAATCCAGCAAAAGAGCCCACCTTATCTTCTCCTCACCCACCCAGATCCTCTCTCTCCTCCCCTCCTGGCCCTGCGCCGCCGCACCACCACCTCTCCTGCTTCGCCCGCGCCGCCGCCGCACCACCACCTCCCCTGCTCCCCCCGGGCCGTGGCTTCCACACCACCACCTTCCCCGCTTTCCCCGCGCCACCTCCCCACCCCACCTTCTGTTGGTCACCTCCCTACCCTCGATCCACTTATTCCCCCCACCGGTGCCGCACGTCTCTCCCCCGACCCACCGTCTGCTGGGCGCCGTCCTACTCCCAGCCGGTTATCTACCCACCCATCGGCGGCCTGGGCTGGCGCTGCCCCTGCCCTGCATCACCGGTGGCCTGGGCTCGCACAGCCCATGCCTTGCATCGCCGGCGGCCTGGGCTCGCGCGGCCCCGCGCTGCATCGACACCGCCGGCTTGGATGCCGCCCCAGCCCGCGGGATGATTCCATCCCCGATGCCTGGATTCGCCTCCCCGGTGACCGTTGACCTCTTTCCCCCTCCTCCTCCAGTGCCTCCCCCAAACGACCAACCCAGCGCCCACGCCGACACTCGGATCCGCATCCACAGACACCAGATAAGGCAGGGGCTCACCGTCGACCACATCTCCCCTCGAGTGTCACGGCTGGGGATTTTGGCGGTGGTCGGTGCACAAGCGGCGCCTTCTGGTGGTGATTGCAGTACTTGGGCGTGCCAGCGGCCCCATCGATAGCAGCAGCACAGCAGCACACGTCGACGCCCCCAGGTGCTCACCATTCTCTCCCTTGCAGTCCACTCCGAAGACTCGAGGAGAGCATTTATTGACACCGTGCAGTTCGCTCAGTCCACACATCATGGACGAGCGCCGTCGTGCATTTCTTCGTCGCTGGTGCCGTGACTCCTAGCAGATTGCAAACCCCCGCCCTCTTCCTCTCCTAGCTACTAACTGCTCCCCTTGCCGCAGCTCACATCTCCAGCGAGGTAGCTCGGATTCCACCGGTGTGCAGTTTCTTTTGTTTGTGGGATGACTAAAAAAATGTGTCGGCGGCCCGATCAACGACCAGCTCGTCCAATTTCTCGTTGTTGTTATCCACTGACGGCGAGCAGTGTAGCTTGCATCGTTGCAGGTCAGTTGGGGCGTCGGTGCAGTGTGAAGCACTTGAGGACGATTGTCACACACTTCGGTTTTGGTCGCGCGAAGCTGCTATATGGATGCGCGCGGCAGGAGGTTCTTCAGTTGAATTGTTGCTGCAGTTTACTTGGTGTGGACAGGAGGTTCTCCAGCTGGCCCATGCAGCGAGCAGTGCAGGTTGCTCTTCGTTGCAGGTCGGTTGGACCGTTGGTGCAGTACCCAACTCGCTACTGTTTTCGCTGTTGCTCGCGCACATCACCGATGGTTCACCGGAGCACTCACTCGCAGCTCTCTCCTTCCCCAACATGGAGTTCACCGGCGACGGCCTTCAGTTCATTTTGGTTGCTTCATTTTGGTTGCTATCGATGCCATCCCAATGCAGTACAGTGTGCCTCATGATGGTTTTGTGTGTATGTGTGTGTTTTGCATGGTAGCCGGCTGGGGGCCTATGTTCTAGTACAATGTAAAAATAGCATAAAAATGAATTGCACTTTTGTTGTATCCAAGTTTCAATTCCTCCTCAATATACATTGGACATGCAAAAAACTGTGTCCAGAGGTTCAAGTTTTGTCGACAAAGAGGTTCAGTTTTATTGTGTGGAGAGGTTCACTCCACTATACTAAGCACTTTTTCTATTTTTTTAGAGGTTCGCTCCACTGTACTATGCATTTCTTTTTGTTTTAAACAATAACAAGAAGAATCACGTGCAATCCTTTGTAATGACATTGCAGTGCGCTTTCCCGTTTGATGCAGCACATTAACATTGACAAATATGGTCCACTTAACCTGATGAAAACAAGCAAGAAAAAGACAAATAAAAATCATACGGTACACTTAGCCTTGTGTCTCGGTTCATTTTTCGCTTGATGTGGTTCACTTACACCCGATATGAAGTGCACTCCACTTCCTCGTCTAAGAAAAAAATTACGTTTCAATAAAAGAAACCATGCAGTTCTCTTACCCGTTCGATGCAGTGCGGTCTTTCCTTCGATGCAGTGCGGTTTTCAGTTGGATGAAGTACCCACGTCGATTTGGGTGTCGCGAAAAACAGAGTGTCCGCATTTCGGTAAATTTAAAACTGCTCTTAAACCGTAATGAATTAGAGAGAGTGTTCTACATGAAAGAGTTGCGTATCGTTGATATCTTTCCAACGGCGTATCGTTTGAATCATTCCGACTAGCGGTTTGCAAAAATTTCGCCAAAAACGGCCGCTGCCACTCGTCGTCCGCCGCACGGTTTACAAAATTAACTTAAAACCGTAAGGAATTTCAAAAATATTTCAACATATGAAAGTTGCGCCTCGTTCGTAGCTTCCAACAGCGTATCACACGCCTCGCTCCGACAAACGGTTAGAAAACTGGAGCAAAAACAGTACCGAAAATTTCAAAAAATTTAAAAAACAGAGTTCCGTGATTTAGTAAATTTGAAACTGCTCTTAAACCGTAATGAATTAGAGAAAGATTTATATATGAAAAAGATGCGCCTCGACGATATCTATCCAACGGCGTATCATTTGCTTCGTTCCGACAAGCGGTTTAGAAAAAAACGCGAACAAACGCTCGCTGCCACTCGTCATCCGCCGCACTATTTTCAAAACTGCTCTTAAACCGTGTGGAATCTCGAAAAGTGTTCAACATGTCGAAGTTGCGCTTAATCCATAGCTTTTCAATGGTATATTACACGCCTCATTCCGATAAATGGTTAAAAAATCAGAGCGAAAACAGTACCGAAAAAATAACGCGTGCAGTTTTTTCCGACGAGAAGTTCACTAGTCTCTATTGCAGTGCTCGTCGTCAAAATGATGCAGTGCGCTTCTGTTGAGCGTGCAGTGCCGAAGTGGTGTGCAGAATAGTTATTCTGCTAATATTAGCAGAATAGACCGTATATTAGCGAATATAAAATAACCACTCTCTTGACATCTACATTTTATATTTTTTAGGTTCAAAAACCGAAAACGCTCTTCTACAGCCGGCAGAAGGCGACGGATACGGCATTGTATAAGGAGACGAAGGCGGTGGTGAGGTGACGCGGCAGAGTAGAAACACATGCATGTCTCGATATGGGAGGAAAGGGATGGAGATAAGGTGAGGGTTTGCATTGCAGCAAGCCAAACGTGAAGAGGGGTGAAGAGATGACCTTGAGGAGGGGAGTGAGCTCGGTCCATGGCATCCGTGGGAGAAGAGGAAGGTCGATCCATGGCGTGGCGAAAGTGGCGATGAGTGAGGAAGAAGTAAAAGGCCCCTCTCATATCTCGACACGCGAGCAAGTCCGTCGAGGTAGAAGAATCCCGCCATTTGATGACGGTGTTGGCGACCTTGGCATGATGTTGTTAGCCGGTTGTGGGCAGATCTGGCTACCACCTGGTCTCTCGATCTCCCCCTTCACTTTTTTTGATGAGAAGAGGGGAGGGGGTGAGAGGGGGAGGGGCGGTGGGAGACGAGGTCACCAGTTCTGCTGGCTGTGAGGGCGAGGGCGGTGAGAGGGGAGTGGGTTGCGCCGGTGAAGTCTATGGATCTGGAGAGGGAGGGGAGAGACTGAGGGGAATGAGAGAGTGAGTGGTGATGAGAGGAAGTGGTTAGAGTGCGGTCATGCGGGAGAGGACAGTAAGTCATATAGGAGGGGTATAATGGGAATATCATAAAAATAGAGCACTATTTATACCTATTCACTATATATTCAGAATATCATACAAATATTTCCTGAAAAAATAAAATAACAATAAAAGGAATATCCTACAAATTAAAACAATTTTGATAGAAGATCCAAAATATACTTGATTTATGGTGGACTTCTCGCATGTGCTTATCTTGTGTCTTAATATTTCTCTATGTTTATCTAAACAAATAAATTAAAAGGATCCAAGAAATTACAAATGACCAACTATCATTATATAAAGGGAAAATCCATTGTTTGCTCGTGGAAAATGTAACATATCTCGTATGGGCAATATAATAGATACCCATAAATAGTAGATATTCACGAGAATAACCATCAAAAAGTGATTTAGAGGTGAGCCTACAATTTAGTAAAATTGGGATGCCACTCAATCTACTACAAACTGCTCATTTCTAGCATATGTCCAATGAATATATAGTTTACGTAGCATGATCTTAAAAACATTATTCTAATCTTTGTTTATATTAAAATACCTTTGTAGGTCATAAAAACTGATAGATTTTGTTGTTGCTTCAGAAATGCCGACTAGCAAACACCCTGATGTAGCGATGATGGATGGGGCTGAGAATTCAACGAGTATTATACAGCCAGAAGAGGTGCATGCAACTAATTGTTCTTCTTTGTATATTTGTTCCACAGGACATAATGCTGAAAGGTATATTTCTATATATGTTTAATTTTGCATAATATGAGAGAGATGGAGATGGACTCTATTGGCATTCAAAAAGAATCCATTCACAGGGTTCCCGGGGCGACGTCATTGGAAGGGGACAAAAATTCACCAAGTTTTATACAACAAAAAGATGTGCAAGTGATGATATCCCACGATGCACTTGAAATAAAGCAACCCGACTGAGCTTATGTCAATGTTTATTTTTGACAGGTATTCTAATAATCATGTTCAATGATGTTCACATAATAAAATATTTCAAAAGCCCGTGACAACGCACGGGCATTCTACTAGCTACAAAGATACTACTTGAAATCTGTCCCAACTTGACGTGGATATTTCATTGAAAATAGTTGAATTTCTGTTGCACCAATAGATAAACTTTCTTTCTTTTTGGAGGGAATAGATAAACTTTCTCCAATTCACAAAAGAAAAAAGAGATAAACTTTCTTACGTGGTTGAGATTGTCCAAGATACGCATGACATTTGAAGCATGGCAATCGTAGAGTGGAGCGAATAATTACCTTCTAGTGGGTGACAATAATACCTTCACTTGTGTAACATAGAAGGTGAGAGGTGACGCACTTTCTCAATCTGGCGCTCTCACACTCTTTCACATACGCACTATGATCACCTTTTGATTACTAATAGTTGAACCTTAACCTATTTCTGGTTTGATACCTGACTCACTCCAAAAGCACTAGCAATCACTTTTGCAAATCTATTCTCCTACTCCCATGTGCCTATGATCAGAATGGGTGGCAAATATCTTGCGGTTCGGTTTAGAATTTAACATGCGAAATCTTTTAACCTTTACCGCCACGTAAGAATTGGTTTCACTTTTGTCTATGTTGCAGGACTTCATGTTGTCGCAAGATCACGATCAACGCTTCCTAATTGGGGGCAAGGACTTCTCTATCCGGGATGCCTATGATGTCCTTCTACAAGAAGCTGACACTGACAACAATGCACACCGGATCTGGAGCTCACACGTCCTCACGTCTGGATACTCTTCTGAGACAGGCTCAACACAAGCGTCAACCTCATCAACAAGCACATCATCACTGACTCACACTGCCCACGCCGCCAGTCGCCCCACCATACGCCAACCGCATCTAGCAGCGACTAGGCATCACGCCTATCTCTGCCTCCATCAACAACCTCTCTGGGACGCTTCGCTTCCTCAAAGTGCACCCCACGCGGATGGTTGTTTGTGCTACTCACTATCCTTTGGAAGATCTGGGAAGCAAGGAACGACAAGGCCTTCAGAGCATTGGACAGGCGCTCAACTACCTCCGCTAGACTAATCACAGGAGACTTAAGACATTTGGTCTCACTGGCTCTCTGTGTCCGATGACAAGGATGACATCTCCTCATGAGGGTCTTTCCTCTCTGCACGTTGTAATGTGTCCTCGTAATTCCGCTACAAAGCTTGTTGTGAATCCTTTGAGTAATATATTCAGATGGGGGAACTCTCTCTCCCCCCTCGATTCTAAAAAAAGGCTCTCCGAAGCACAAGACTAGGGTATCCACAGTAAGAGGCCCGGACTAGTAAAAAATATGTGTCACCCATTTGTGCCTCCATAGATCAGCCTCCTTTCTGCCCCTCTCACTATCGGAATCATCCCCACGACAGTAGGCTTTGCTGCCAGGCTGAGGGGGAAGTGTGCAATGGAGCAAGGATCAGAGGACCGTCTTTTTCTCTCCAATGAAACTGGTCGCGGAAGGATGACGCCCGGATCGGTTAGGCCAACTCCAGCGTGCGATCCCATCCTGTCCGGCCCCGTCCGTTCGGGGTAAAATGATCAAACCAGACGGCCCAGCGCGCGACGGCCTGGACCCATCTCGTCTGTTTTGTGTCCGAGCTGACCCATTTCGAGCGCAAACATGCGCGCGGTTTGAGTCGCGGCGGACAGCAAACGGACGCCTTGCTCGTCCGCGTCGGGGCCGCGTGGCAGGCGGCCACCTACCTCCCATCACCCGACATAAATGCGCACGCGTGGTCGGCCCCACCTATCATCCGTCCAATGAAGCCATGGACCGGCAGTCGTCCACTCTCCCCACTCGAGGCCTTCCTGCCTCCTCGAAACCAACACCCCAAACCCTAGCCTCTTCCCGTCCCCGATCTCGCCGGCCGGCCACCTCGCAGCCATGGGCTTCTGGAACCGCGGCCGCAAGGGAAAGCACGACCGCGAGGCTAGCTCGTCGGCGGGCCGCTGCCGTGGCTCCGTGAAGGAGTCCGCATCACCACCACCGCGTTGGGCCGCGCCTGCCCCATTCACCATCGGCCCTACGGCCGGCGGCGAGCGCAGTTATTGGCAGACGAGGACGCCGCTCCCCTAGAGCGACGTGCACCTGCCCAATAACTAGCACTTGTTCGCGGATTGGGTGCCGATTCCACCGGTGCCTGTGAGCGGTCGTGCGCTCCGCGAGGAGATCGAGCGCCGCCGCCTCCTCCTCCCCAACGACCTGTACTACGACGCCAGGTATGCCCCAGACTCCACCCTCTGGGACACTTGGTTCCAGGACGAGCATGACATGAGGCGCACCTCGTTCTTCGCCGGCACCTCGTCGGGGCCGCGGCGGCCACGTGAGCGCCGTGCAGCGCGTGCTCCCCAGGTGCGCGGGGGTACACGGGTGCGCGGCCTCACGCCCATGTCATCGTCGTCACCTTCACTGTCTCCGTAACCACCACCACCTCGCATGACTGCGGAGGAGGCCCGACTCATGCAGCGTGTCATGAAGGACTCCATGCGCACGCACGATGAGCACCAATGGGAGGGCCTTGAGGAGATGATGGCCCTCTCTGCGGCCGGTGACGTCACCATCCCCGAGCTGGAGATGGTGAAGGTGGAGGACGTGATGGAGGAGGAGCCGGTGGCCGCGTTCCACCCGGCCCTCGTGGGCCAGCAATGGAGTTGGTCGTGCACAACTCCAAAGATGGCCAACGCCGTGGGAGGCGTGAACTGGTGCCCCACACCGCCACGGTCACCGGAGCGGGAGACCTCGCCACGGGAGGAGGTGGTGCAAGCACCTCCGGCCTTCCAGCACCCCCCCCCCTCCCGTCTACCACGCACCGCCGTCCCACCTCTGGACACTGCCGGGCTACGGCAACCTCGTCAACGACGACGATGACAACGGCGACCACTGAAGACGGCGACGGCATCGACGGGCATGACAGGAGCGCACGGACAGCGTTTTTTTAGTTTTTTATGTTAATTATGGCAATGTAAACCGTGAAACTAAGCCATTCTGTGGCCGTAAACCCCCTAATTATGTTTATGTTTTTATGTTTGCATTTGTTTTATATTTTTTCCGCATTTTATTTTAGGTTTTTGCAAAAAAAAAAAAAAATCACGTCCGTCCCGGACATGATTTGGTGTGCGGCCGCACCGACAACCCAAACGACCCAACCGGACATGGGCTGCCCCATTGCCGCCCCAAATGGACGAAAACAGTCCAAAACAGACGTCCGTTTACGATGGAGTTGGCCTTAGGAGCGTCCAGATCGGACGGCTCGCTCGCATCATCCTATTAAATATGACAGTTCCAGACGTCAAAAAGCAAAAATGACAGCTTATATTCAGCACTCCCAAATAAAAACCAGCCGAACAAAATGTATTTGCTGTCACATCACACTCTCTTATACATGGCCTTGGAAAGAGTGGACTTTCAATGATTCAAGCAATTGTACATATGAAGGGAAAACATATTAGCACCCAGGTAGTAACATTTGACATAGAAAATGAAGCAAGGGCCAATTTCAAGTAGGCTTTCGATGCTAGGTCAACCAAAGATTGGTCTGGGATGAACCATCGGAGAAACTCATATTTTGTATGGCTGAGATCCTTGAATAACAAACTTAGGAGCAGTTTAAGTTGGGATCAACTCTACAGCTACCGCAATAGGACAGCAGTTTATACTACACTGTTGAGTAGCACTAATGCATCTTGTAATAATGGGATTGCACTAAATTGTGTTGCAGGGTTCGCTGAAGTTCCAGCTAGGCATTCCCTGTCTTTATTACTCCCTATGGAATTTTTTATAAGACGTTTTCAGAGTGTCAAAAAAATTCTTATATGAAGTTACAGAGGCAGTACTACAGAAAAAGGGTTGATGCTAATTGGACTTTCCAGTGCAATACCACTGCTGATCAAATATATCTACTTCCTCCATTCCATAATTTGAACTAAAACCATGACAGGAATTATGAAACAGGGGGGTACTAATTAAAATCCCTTAAATTGCAAACTAATACCACTACCACAAGTGCTTTGCGTACAATAAAAGCCTCATACGATCTTATGCCAGCTGTGCAGAAAATAGAAAAGCCTCATACGATCTTATCCCAGCTGTACAGAAAATAAAATGGACGGCTGCTATCGAGTGTCTAAAAAGTACAAAGATCGTACAGAAATCATCATACGTGTGGCGGAACTCATATACAACTACTGATCAAACAGATTTGCGAATTAAGTACCCGTAGTTAGACCAATGTTTCACCAAAATTGCAAACTAATACCACTATACTTATCAAAGAGATTCACGAATTAAGTATCCCTAGTAGATCAATATTTCAACAAAATTGCAAACAAATACCACTACTTATCAACAAGACCATCTATGAATGATCAACAACACAGAACATCAAGAATTGAAGCTAATTGATTAGCTTAGCATCTGCTAATGCCCAACACAGCCACGAGCAGAAATAACACAACAACAAGCATATCCATAATCACTCGAACTATTACAAGGAAGAGAACAAAAGGAACTCACAGAGATGATACTAATCAAAACAATTTGCAATCATAAAATATTTCATAAAGTTATAGAGATGATTCAAAGAAGAGGGGTTCAATTTTCCATGCTAATAGAATGTGCCCTGCAATTGCAAGGTCAATCAAAAGTACATGGCTATCCTAGTGCATCAACTCCTTGAGGAAATTAAGGGCATATTGCTTAGGAAATTTCAATGCACTTGCAGCATTGATAAAGTGAAAGTTGTAGCTACCCGGGTTGATCAAACTCCTAACAAATCACTAAATTGTGTTGCAAAGAAACACAATAAGAGTTCATTGAAGTTCCAGCTAGGCATTCCCTGTGTTTATTTGTGATGATAACTGGATTTTCCAGTGCAACACCACTGCTGATCAAAGAGATCTGCTAATTAAGTATCCCTGCTAGACTAACGTCTTCAATAAAATGGCTAAAATTGCATACCAATACCACTATGATACAAGAGACTTGGGAATTAAGTATCCCTAGTAGACTAATGTTTTCAACAATAAAATCAAACACCATCTATGCAAGATAAACAGCACACAACAGCAAGAATTGAAGCGAATTTATTAGCTTAGCATCAGCTCGTTCCCAAGACAGCCACAATTGAGCAGAAATAACATAGCAACAATCCATAACCAATCATACTATTAAAGAGAAACTCGCAGAGATGATAATAATCAAGGAACGTTAAGGCACTTGCGTATTAACCAAACAACACGAGATCCAAGGGCAACGCAGCAGCACGATACTTAGATTGATCACCGAAAGGTCTCCAGATGCCTCGAAATAGTTTCACTTCACCGATAATAACCTAACTAGATAGACCACCAGTACCATATCGACAGAACGACTCCCAGCCTCATTACTAGTACCGTAAGACGCCTCGATCAGGCCAGATCGGAGTCGTCGAAGTCGGCGCCGTCGAAGGTGTTGAAGAAGCCGGCGAAGGGGAGGGGGCCCCGGGCCTCGTTCCCGCGGCCGCCCATGCGGTGGGAGTGGAGGAGGTCCCCCTCGTCGTCGTCGTCGAGGAAGCCTGCGCCGGCGGCGCTGCGGGGGGAGTCGTCGATGTCCATGAGCGTGGTGATGGCGTCGTCCTCCATGGCGGCGACGGCGGCGGCAGCGGAGCGCGGGGAGATCGGGGCGGCGGCAGGGACGTAGCGGATAGGGTTTTGGCCGGGCGTGCCGGGGTGGTGGCGGGGGTGATGGGGCGTCGGTGGGCCGCGCGGGGTGCGGAGCAGCCTTTGGTGGCGGGGCGTCCTGGCGTCCATCTTGTGGGTTGCGGCGGCTATTAACCTGGCGTGGCTGGCGTGCGAGGGTTTGGAGATCTGTGCGTGCCTTGCTGGCCCACGGCTTATTTTTATATGGACGGACGGAGACGCTGCGTTTTCCTTTCGTTTTCCTTTCGTTTTCCGTTTCCTCGGAAGGGACGATGGTGTTCTTTCAGGACGTCACCTTTTTTTTTTATAATCAGACGCTTATATATACGCACCTACACTCATTGCTATAAATATACGTGTATATCCTATTTTATGAGTACCTCCTACGACGTTGCCTCTTACCTTGTTTCTTTGGCTTTGCTGAGATCTCAGATTAGAATCCGCAACTACTATATTGGATGTCTGTCTCCCGAATCTCAATCAGAAAATGTAAAACAACATACAACAAACAATTACCTAAACAAATCATTTGGCACCTAAACAAAAAATAAGTGGACAGCCGATGATACTATTTACCTTTCTTTATCATTTTTGCAAAATGTCATAATTATCATAGTTTCTAAGAAACTACTACTACTACATAGGTGCACAAGATATGACGTCAGTTATTTTATGGGATGGTGATTTGAACAAATTGCAGAAAAATCACATTAGAGACCTCCGGTCTATTTTTATCGATTCCGCTTCAATTGCTTATTTCCACTGAGAGATACCAAGAAAACAGCTCCAAGAGAAGGACATGAATCTACAACGGCACAAAACACCACCAAAGGTTAAACCGCAAAGAAAACCCAACAGAAAGGAGCATTGGACAATTTTTCATACAAAAAAGGTTGTATTCGACAGAAACACTCCATGGAGAGTTTACTGCAGACCTTTTATTTGTTTATCTCAATTTCGTGCAGCGGCAACAATGGTGAACGGATGGGATTAAGCACTAGAGGCCTTATAGAATGCTGGAGAATGGAGAATGCTACTGTGCTAGTGGTCTTTTGAGTTGGAGCTGACATGTACATACAGCTGTTCTGATAGAACTGCAGTTGAGGTAGCTAGCGAGAGGGTAGCTTGACAACATTACAGCGGACTTGGTAGTACATGGGGCGGTCGACATCCTCATACTGCGAGCACCCACAACACAAGTTACTCCTCCCGCGAGCCATTCACAGCCGCGTTCACCTCTTGAATGTCCTCGGTGCTAGGAGCGGAACCTGTGAGACAGGGTGGTGAGATTAAAGTTTGTGCCATAGATACACACGAGAACTACGAAGATATCAAGAGGAAAATGACGGTGGAACCCTTACCTGGTGCTAAACGCTTCTGGTCTCTAAGACAATTGACGTTCCAAACATTTTGGCCCACCATGGCCTCAAGCTCAACCTTTTTCCTTTTCATAACCTTCATTTTCTGGTGCAATTTTGGTATTGTGTTCGCAATAGCTGCAGGTTCATCACAGTTGAGTAGGCATACATTCTGAACCAGAGATAATTGAGCAGAAGCAGTGCTTCTCAAATAGTAGCTAGCAGCACTATCTAGACCAAATTTTGATGTAGGGATATGATCTTTGTGATTTCTGCCAAGCATACTGTTAACCATGTTCAGCTGTATTTATGCTAGATACAAAAAGGATAGAACATTGCCAGACAAAAACTGAGAAGTCATAATTAAGTGTGAGAACCATCTGGTTGCTAAAGCTAACACGTCAGAGCAAAAAGTTCAACAGACGACCAAAGGTTGATGGTGTACTGAATTGTTGCTCATAAATAAATAACAAATGGATAACACTGATAGGTGCAGCACTTGCTACCAAATTACTAGTTAGTATCTCGATGGTCCAACAAGGAGATAGGGAAAGAACATTGACTTCAGGGCTTAAGGTGATAAGACTATGATAACAAATACTCCCTCCGTTCCTAAATATTTGTTTTTCTAGAGATTTCAAATGGACTACCACATACGGATGTATATAGACATATTTTGAAGTGTAGATTCACTCATTTTACTTCGTATGTAGTCACTTGTTGAAATCTCTAGAAAGATAAATATTTAGGAACGGAGGGAGTAATATCTGGTGTGGTTTCACACAATAGCCCTTCACTAATCATCTGAAGTGGTGAGTGTCCAAATAAATACAACAACAACAACAAAGCCTTTAGTCCCAAACAAGTTGGGGTAGGCTAGAGGTGAAACCCATCCAAATAAATAATTCAATAAATTTAAAGTTCTGATTATTTTGAGAATTAAATATTTAATGCACACCTTGTATATTCTCTTGAACAGATTTGTCTTCAAACAACTTCAGTACTTCAGCGATAGAGGAATTAAGGTTACTCTTGTATGTAGTTTGCCTTTCCAAGGAAGAAATTTCTCTTTGAAGTTCTTCAGATTCCTTGTTAGCCTAATTAAACAACACCAGAGTTTGTTAGATTAAGTGTAGATAATATTAACAAGCAAATTCTTTACGAGTAAAGTACTTACATCTGCCAGTTTTTTTCTCAAAGAATTAAGTTCTGCATCCAGTTCCAAATCAGAATTCCCTTCTTTATGCAACACCATTGCAGAAGAATTATCCTGATGAAGAAAATATATTATAATTATACTCATTTACATGCCTCTTGCTTTTTGAAATGCAGGTTGTAAAGTAAATATAAAATAATGCATGGCTTCAGTGAAACAAAATGTGCGCAAACATGTAATTTATTGAGTACCGTATTGCAAGCAAACTTTGACCTTAAGCTTAACTATATGTTTCACGCTGATTCCGTTTAGTAGATATAAGAACTGAACTGCGGATGACACTTACCAGAAACTTTGTTCTGTACCATAATATCAAACTGGAAAGTTGATGGTTATGAATTAATCACTTAGTCGTATTAAACTTCTATTTCCCTACAAACAGTTTAGTAAAATGGTGTAATTGATACTGAATAAATCTATATTTGCCTGTAGGGCATCTAGAATCGAAATCTAAGTGCAATAATTTCGACAAAGATGGGTAGAAAACAGATTTGCACTAATATATGCTAAGAATATAAAAGAAAAAGGTAGCATCCTATTTCAATACAACGGCCAACGAATTAATGATGTGCATTAGTCGGGCAATTCAAAATAAGACATCAATAAGAAATGTCCAGATATATTTTGCCCTGAGATTCAGAAGGTCTTGCTGATATTACTATTTATCATATTACTTCCTAGTTGAACATAATGTACACCACGAGCACTTAGAAAAACTGCACTTCAATAATATCATGAGCTACAACATAGGTAAAGAAAAGCTCAAGCTTTCATAGCCAAAACAAAGCCTAAAAGTCAGAAATGATGGAATGTTAATCACTGTAGAGTAGAGAGCAGAACTCAAATTCTCTAATTGGCTTACAAAATAGTTCAAGCCCGACTGGTATCAACTGTGCACAACTTTTATCTTGAAAGGTTTCCTTGTCAATTGCTGAGTCAACTGAATGAAATGTTTTTTTTTTCACAAACGGGTGAATCAATATAAGATGAGGCATAAGTTTCCACATTATGAACCCCCAAGACAAAAAGTATCTTTAAAATAATCTATAGTAAGTCATGTGAAACAGGGGTGAGAATTGAGTGGATCAATTCATCTAGAGTGTTGGATCAAATTGAAAATTCTGGCTTGCCAAATTACTTTGAGATAAGAGACATACATCTTCAGGTGGCACAAATCCTTCAGGTACAGTTAAACACTTCCGAAGGCAATACATCTCCCAATTGTTCATTCTCTTGTCCAATACATGCTTTACCAAGTGGTGAATTTCATTTACTCCCTAAGACAAAAATCATCACAAAGTCCATAATTTCAGATGTTTCCAGCAGACGTTTTGACAAAACAATATACAGAGCATTTAATCATATGAAAGAATGTAACATAGGCAAAATAAACCAGTTTTTATAACTATCCTAAAGGATGCTATAGGTAAAACCAGATGATTTATAGGTCGAACCTAAAGTTAATATGAGGATTGTTCTAGCTGTTTCAAACTTCCAGTCAGTAATCATTTTACTTTCAGAAATTGCGAATAGTGTCTGGTATCAAATGTGTGACAAAGAAGACCTCATTCCTGGCACAATAAAGTGCCAAGACACTGTTTGCAGAACAAAGTAATATCCAGTTTGCTACAGAAAGGGATCACCAAGCATGTAAATATAAGTTATATATCCTCTACACCTGAAAGACGCATCTACTTAGGCAGTTAAGGCGACATTGCTACATAATTTCCTTTGGAATGGGTATACTCGAACATAATAAACCTATCTATACATGACAGATACAGTTCAGTTATCCCCACTGTGGGATTACAAGCAAAACAGAGCCATCTTCACATGTGCAAGCCACTGAGGGCGTTTAGTCCAGATTCAAACCTAACAGTTTCCCCTGTGCAATCACTGAATTAGATGAAGTAGCATTATTAGCATGTAAAATGCAAAAACTCTTGTCAAGACACCATTCTGGATCTGGTAGTGCCCTGACTCCCCCAAAATTCTGAAGGAGGGTTCGATTCTATTGGATCCGGAGGTCGGAACAAACCTACCCGTTTCAGCTCCTCGGCCTTATTGGTCGCCGTGGCGGCGCCGACCGCCGTGGGGGCGCCTTCCCTGTAGAATGACAGCGAAAGGGCAAAGTTAACAAAACCGGTAGGCGGCAAAGGGGGGCGAAGCGAGCTGGTGTTACGGAGAGGGGTCCGAGGCGTAACTGGAGGCAGTACTCGAAGGCCTGGAAGCAGATGTCGTCGACGAAGTTGAGGACCTCGTTGATGAAGGTCTGAGGGTTCAGTCCGAGCGCCGCCTCCGCCGCCGAGGTCTCGCCGTCCCCTTCCATGCCTCCCGTTGCGGCCCCTCTAGACTAGCGGGCGGCGGCCTTGAATCGTGGCGGCGTGTGTGCAGCTGTGAGTGGAGAGGCGGCTGATTGGACTGGACACGGGAGTATCGAGTAGCTCGGGCTCCGGCGGCCGGCGCGGCGGTTTCGTTCAAATTTTGCGCTGGCCGCTGCCGCTTTTGGGCGAAAACTTAGGCATCCATCAAAAAAACTTGGGCGAAAACTTTTTTTAAGGTAAACTAGAGAGTTCACGACATTCGGAATACAAGCAATCTTCGGCAGAACCCCTAGCCACACATGGCGGCCCACTGCGAGAAACGCAGCTCCCTTAACTAGCAAGTGGGCCTTAAAATTATTGTCTCTACCCTCGAAACGGAAATCAACAGAAGAAAAATTATTGCTACTAGTTTGAATCTCTCGAAGAATAGGAGCATAAGATGGAACACCTGCAGATTTGATGTTAGAAATCACTTCTGCACAATCTGAGGCAATGGTGAGATCATGTAGATTCAAATCCCGGGCTAGAGCTAGTGCTTCGCTGCATGCATGTGCCTCCAGACTCGGGTCGGTGAGGCCATAAAAAACCATCGCAGAAGCACCTAAAAACTTGCCAAATTTGTCACGGCATACAACTCCCACTGCTCCTTTGTCTCCTAAAGTTGACAGGCCCCGTCACAGTTTAACTTTGCAGCCTCGCCAGGGGGCGGTAGCCACACTTTTGCTCTCGGCCATTCACTCGTACTTCATTTGCCCTGGGTCTGTGCAAGTAAGCTATGTCTAGCTCCTCCAAAAATCTCTTAATGAAATTCATAGTGGAAAGCGGGCTCTAAGTTTATTCTCATGGATGGCCTTTCTCCTGTCCCACCAAATTGCCCACATGGTCACCAAAATCCGAGCTAGGTCATGTTGATTTGTCGTCTCAAACAGCCAAAACAGCCAAAGCCTCGCATCTTCGGTTTGGTTTGATATCACATGCTCGACCAGTTCATCATCCTCCAAAGCCCAAACACATCTTGCCATGCGGCAGATTAGTAGCGAGTGGCGCCAAGTGTCCTCCTCCGCTCCACATATAGAACAAGATGGAGAATCTGACATATGCCTTTCATGTCTAACCAGGCCGGTTGGGATTGAAGTATGCGCCAAACGCCACACGAAAACTCAGTTTTTTGAAGGAACCTTCACCTTCCATAGCCGGGTCCATGAGTTTTTGTCTGGAGCAATATTAGAATGGCCTGGCCGGTGCTCTAGCCAATCCTCTCTTTGTGTTTTGATAGCACAAATCATCCTGTAAGCTGACCTGACCGAAAAGATACCTCGCTTATCATAATGCCAAGCCCAGAAGTCCTCTTGTTGCCTTGTACTAAGTGGTATGTTGAGAATAACCTCGACATCAGCAGGTATGAAGTTCTCAGTTAGGGCTTGCTTGTTCCATGATCGGGTGACAGGATTGATTAGGTCCGAAACCACCATCGGCGGTTTCGTTGATCGGGTGCAGATGGCCCTCAACTTATAGTCTCTCGGCAGCCAGTTGTCCCGCCAAACGTTTCTGCCTGCTCCGGTGTCGATTCTCTTAATAAGCCCCAAGGACAGAATGTCGCGGCCCTCCAAAAGAGACTGCCAGACTTAGGAAGGGGCGCTTCCTAGCGTGGCGTTCAACAAATCAGTGTTTTGGAAGTAACGGGCTTTCAGAACCCGAGCGTTGAGGGATTCCGGCTGCTGCATCAACCTCCATGCTTACCGGGCAAGAAGAGCCAGGTTGAACAACTCGATATCTCGAAAACCCAGGCCGCCCATAAATTTAGGTTTTGACATCGTTTTTCACGACACCCATGTTGTTCTCCTCTCGCCATTTTTACTACCCCACCAAAATTTACGGATCAAACTGTTGATGTGCTCGCATAAACCTCGAGGTAGCTTGAAACATGCCATCGAATATGTTGGGATGGCCTGGGCTACAGACTTGATGAGGACCTCTTTCCCTCCCGCTGACAGACACTTCTCCATCCAACCTTGAACACGTTTCCAGATTCTGTCTTTCAAATATTTAAAAGAACCTTCCTTTGCTCTGCCCACATCTGATGGCAAACCCAAATACTTTTCAGTTAACGAGTCATTGTGTACATCAAGGGTATTCTTGATTGCTTCCTTTGCCGAGTCCGCTACCCCCTTGCTGAAAAAATTCGATGATTTGTCCACATTTATTCTCTGACCCGAAGCATCACAATAAACTCTCAGCAACCCGTTAACGCGTGTAGCAGACGCCTCATTTGCCTAAAAAAAGAGTAGGCTGTCATCGGCAAAAAGGAGATGATTAACCAAAGGGGCTTCCGGCGCCACTACAATTCCCTGAACCCCAATTTGGGACTTCAACAGGCAAGATAGTCCCTCCGCAGCAAGCATGAATAGATATGGCGAGATCGGGTCTCCCTGCCGCAGTCCACGTGAAGGCCTGAAACCATCCAAACTACCACCATTAAACAAAACGAAGAAAGAAACCGAAGTAACACACCTCATAATAGTCTCTGTAAATCTGGGACTGGAGCCCAACTTAATCATGACCGCTTTCAGATACGGCCACTCTAGCGATGGTATGCCTTCATCATATCAAGCTTAAGCGCACAAAACCTGTGACACACCGCGCACTCACTCGCGTGGGCCGGCCCATATCCTAGTCCTAAGACGTTTTCTTTCATTGATTTGGTCGGTTATAGAGCAAAACCAGGAGCTCCTATTTGCCGCATCCTGCGGCAAATAGTTGGAGCGACGCACACAGTGCCTCCACTGGGCCGGCCCATTAGAAAACCACGTGCGCCTCACTAAAAAGAGATGTAAAAGTAAAGAGGTCGCGAGGATTCAAGGGGAGTGCAACACACCACTAGACCAAACGGGTGTAACTGATGGTAGGTAGCGCAAATATTATAAGAGCTCAAAGCCACGTTCGCATATGAAAACATTATTCGGAAAAAAATCATAACATTTCCTGAAAGAATGTGGTTTTGTTTTCGAAATTATGAATAATTTTTCAAACAGGTTCTTTTTTGAAAATGAGGAACATTTGTTTTGAAATGGAACATTTTTTTTAAATGGCAACACTTTATGAAGTTCGAAAGCAAAGTTGGAAACGTGAACAAATTTTGAAACTCCCGAACAAAATTCGAAAACACAAACATTTTTTGAAATTTGTGAACAGTTTTTGAAACTCGAACATATTTTGGAAATCCTAAACAAATGAAAACGTGAACCTTTTTTCTAAATGACAGCATTTTTAGAAAAGTTGAGAAAACATTGAACAAAAACACTGTAAACAACTTTTAAAAACAAGAACATTACTTGAAATTTCCCAATTTATTTTGAAAACAATTTTTTAGTTTATGAATTATTTTTTGAAACCATGAACATTTTTTCAAAAGCACGAACATTTTTAAAATCTAAGAACAATTGTTGAAACGTGAACTTTAAAAAAATAAAAATGAAGTTGAAAATAAATACACGTGAAAATAAGCGAAAACAGAAACTAAAAAGGAAGATAAAAGAAAAAAAAGAAGCATAAAAATGAAATAAAAAATGAAAAATTAAAGAAAACTGTGAAGACCATTAAAGTAACCGGAAAACTAGTTCAGAACCGAAAAAAACGGCTGGGAAACTCTAGAAGGTTTCTAAAACCGAAAACGCTGAAACAGGTTAATAGGCCGGCCCAGGTCAGCGCTTGATCACAAGCTCTCTGTGCGAAAGATTGACAGTTGGACGAAGAATGCGTCAAATAGGGTATTACGCAAAACCAGCCCATGACTCGGTTTTGAGCGGGAACTTTTTAGGGAAAAGAATATAAGGCAGGTGGAGATTTTTTATAAAACAAATATAAATCCAGATGGTCATGCGCCAGACGGAGTTTCCACTTTTTATGTGAATTATTTCCAAAAAATATGATATGGAAAAAATATGAAATTTTAGAAACAGGATTCCCAAATAGGTACGTGAATTTTATTTTATTGTTAAAATTAAAAATGTTCACATATCTTAGAAAAATGTTCACAAATTATGAAAAATATACGTGGGTTCTAAAAAAAATCATCGATTTAAAATGTTTGCTAACTAAAAATGATTGTGAATTCTAGAAATTATTGAAGAATTCAATTTTTCTCGTGAATTTTAAAAATGTTGTTGAATTTGGAAAAGGTATTGACCAATTTGGAAATAAAATATGAATTAAAAAGAATTTTAATTAGTAAAAAATAGATAAAGAGTAAAAAATGGAAATAATGAAACTAACAAAAGGTAAAAGCAAAAAGAAAAAAAGAGAAAAATGGCATGTCGTGTAGTGGGCATGTCCAGTAGCGCGTAGGTGTGTGTTTAGCTTTTTGTTGTTGTAAATAAGCGGCTCAAAACTGGGCCTAAGGCCATTTTTGCTATATAACCGATCTAATCAACGTCGGGCCGAGGACCCCCGTGATGATTTATTGGTGGGTCGTATTCATCGAAGCCCACAATGTCAAGATGGGATGTTTCAAAAAACTTGGCGCTGTTGGAAATATGCCGTAGAGCTATAGGCAATAATAAAATGGTTATTATCGTATTTCCCGTTCATGGTAAATGTTTATTATTAATGCTAAAAATGTATTGACTGGAATCTTAAATACATGTGTGGATACATAAACAACGCCGTGTTCATAGTGAGCCCCTACTAGACTAACTCGTTGATCAAGAGATTTCCTAACCATAGACATGAGTTGTCATTTGATAACATGATCACATCATTAGGAGAATGATGTGATGGACATACCCAACCGTAAGTGTAGCATCAGATCGTTTAGTTATTTGATATAGCTTTCTTCATGTCAAGTATCAGTTCCTTAGACCATGAGATCATGTCACTCCCGGATATCGGAGGAATACTTTGTGTGCTATCAAATGTCACTTCATAACTGGGTGATCATAAAGGTGCCCTACAGGTATTTCCGAAGGTGTTTGTTGGGTTGCATGGATCAAGACCGAGATTTATCGCTCCGTGCGATGGAGAGATATCTCTGGGACCTCTTAGTAATACAACATCACAAGAAGCTTGCAAGCATGTCACTAATGAGTTTAGTCACGAGATCTTGTATTATGGAACAAGTAAATAGACTTGCTGGTAACGAGATTGAACTAGGTATGGAGATACCGATGATCGAATCTCGGGCAAGTAACATATCGCCGGACAGAGGGAATTGTATATGGGATTAACTGAATCCTTGACATCACGTTCAACCCATAATGATGTTCATGGAATATGTAGTAACCAATATGGGCAGCCAGGTCTCGCTATTGGTTATTGACTGGAGAGGAGTCTCGGTCATGTCTACATGATTCTCGAATCCGTAGGGTCGCACGCTTAATGTACGATAGCGCTAGGGTAGTATTGAGATATTAATATGGTGAATCCGAAGGTTGTTCCGAGTCCCAGATGGGATCCGGGACATCACGAGGACCTCCGGAATGGTCCAGAGGTAAATATTTATATATGGGAAGTCATATTTAGGGTTTTGAAAAATGTACGGATTTTTTTGGTATTGTACCGGGAAGGTTCTATAAGGTTCCGGAGTGGGGCCCATTTGCATGGGGGACCCACAAGAATGTGGGTAGTGGGAAAAGAACCCACACCCCTGGTCTAGGCGCACCAAGATCCTCCCTTAAAAGGAATAGTATCATATCCCGAAGGGATAAGATCAGGATCCCAAAAAAGAGAACATCAATCAGTAGGGAAGGAAAGGAGGGATTTCCTTCCTTCTCTCTTGGACAACGACCCTAGGGGATTGGAGGGCAAGCCACCAGCCCCCTCCATGCCTATATAAAGGAGGTGAGGTGTTGGGGGCAGCCACCCTTCGGCCCTTGCCCGTCTCCCCCCCCGTTACACCTCCTCCACCTCGTGCACATGCTTGACGAAGCCCTGCTGCAGTTCCGTTGCTGCCACCACCACCACCACACCGTCGTGTTGGTTCCGATCTCATCTGCCTCCTTTCCCTCGCTTGCTGGATCAAGAAGGAAAGGACGCTGCCGAGCTATACGTGTGCTAAACTCGAAGGTGATGTCCATTCGGCACTAGATTGGATCATGAAGAGTACGACTACATCAACCGCGTTATGACGCTAACACTTTCGGTCTACAAGGGCATGTAGAATCACTCCTCTCTCATAGCCATGCATCTCCATAGATAGATCTTGGGTGTTTCGTAGGAATTTTTTGATTTCATGAAACTTTCCCCAACAATGGCATCATGAGCTAGGTCTATGCATAGATGTATATGCACGAGTAAAACACAAAGAAGTTGTGGGCGTTGATGTTCAAATTGCTTTCTTCCTTTGTCTTATTTGGATTCACCGGTATTGTGGGATGAAGCGGCTCGGACCAACCTTACTTGTCCACACACGAGACCAGTTCCACTGAGTAACATGCAATTTGTATTGCATAAAAGTGGCTTTGCAGGTGTGTGTCTCTCCCACCTTAGTTGAATCTGATTTGACAGCGGTGGTCCTTGAAGAAGGTTAAAAGGCAACATGTATATCACCATTGTGGTTTGCGTAGATAAGAACGGTTCTTATAGTTTGCCCTAGCAGCCATGTAAAAATTGCAATAACAAAGTAGAGGACGTCTAACTTGTTTTTGCAGGGCATGTTGTGATGTGCTATGGCCAAAACGTGATGTGATACATGTTGATGTATGAGATGATCATGTTTTGTAATAAGTTCACGACTTGCATGTCAATGAGTACGACAACCGGCAGGAGCCATAGGGTTGTCTTTAATTTATTGTATGACCTACGTGCCAACGATTTAACACCATGTAATTGATTTGCTTTATCACTATGCGTTAGTAATAGTTGTAGAAGCAATAGTTGGCGAAGACAACAACGTGACGACACGATGATGGAGATCATGGTGTCATGCCGGTGACGATGGAGATCATGCCAGTGCTTTGGAGATGGAGATCAAAAGCACAAGATGATAATGGCCATATCATGTCACATATATTGATTGCATGTGATGTTTATCCTTTTTATGCATCTTATTTTGCTTAGGACAATAGTAGCATCATAATATGATCCCTTCTCTTAATTTGAAGGTAAAAGTGTTCTTCCTAAGTATGCACCATTGTGAAAGTTCATTATTTCGAAGCACCTTGTGATGATCGGGTGTGATAGACTATATGTTCGCATACAACGGGTGTAAGACGGTTTTACACATGTAGAATACTTGGGTTAAACTTGATGAGCCTAGCATGTACAGACATGGCCTCGGAACACGGAGGACCGAAAGGTCGAACATGAGTCATATAGTAGATATGATCTACATGGAGATGTTCACCGTTGATGATGACCTCATCTCACGTGACAATCGGACATGGGTAGCTGATTTGGATCATGTAACACTTAGACAACTTGAGGGATGTTGATTCAAGTGGGAGTTCACTAGTAATTTGATTAACTGGACCAACTATCATGGACGTAGTCTAAATTTCTTCGCAAATTATGTTGTAGATCAATGGCTCGTGCTATAGCACCCCTGATTTTTAATGCGTTCCAATGGCTCGCGCTATAGCTCCCCTGATTTTTAGTGCCTTCCTAGAAAAAGAAAAGTTGAAATATGATGGAATCAACTATCCGGACTGGGTCCGTAATTTGAGGATTATCCTCACTGCTGCACAGAAGGCTTGTGCCCTTGATGCACCGCCAGGTGAACCACCCGCTCCCAAAAACCTGGGCGCTATGAACGTCTGGCAAACTAGAAGTAATGACTACATGATAGTTCAGTGCGCCATTCTTTACGACTTAGAACCAGGCTCCAAAGACGTTTTGAGCACCACGGAGCAGATGAGATGTTCCAAGAGCTAAAATTAGTATTTCAGGCTCACGCCCGGGTTGAGAGGCATGACACCTCCGACAAGTTCTTTAGCTGCAAGCTGGAGGAGAACAACTCCGTTAGCAAGATGTCTGGGTACTCCAACCGCTTGAATCAATTGGGAGTTAATCTTTCGAATGAAGTAGCGATTAATAGAGTTCTCCAATCACTACCATCAAGCTACAAGGGCTTCGTGATGAACTATAATATGCAAGGGATGGAGAAGACGATCCCTGAGCTTTTCGCAATGCTTAAGGCTGCAGAGGTAGAAATCAAGAAAGAGCATCAAGTGCCGATGGTTAATAAGGCCACTAGTTTCAAGAAAGGGCAAGGGAAAGAAAGGGAACTTCAAGAAGAATGGTGAGGCAGTTGCCGCTCCTGTTAAGAAACCCAAGGCTAGTCCCAAACCTGAGACTGAGTGCTTCTATTGTAAGGGGAATGGTCACTGGAAGCAGAACTGCCCTAAGTACTTGGTAGATAAGAAGGCTATCAACGTCAACAAAGGTATATTTGATATACATGTTATTTGTACCTTACTAGTGCTCATAGTAGCGCTTAGGTATTTGATATTGGTTCGGTTGCTCCTATTTGTAACTTGAAACAAAAGCTACAGAGTAAATGGAGACTAGCTAAGGATGAGGTGTCGATGCGCATCGGAAATGGATCGCAGGTTGATGTGAGCACCGTCGGCACACTCTCTCTACTTCTACGATCGATATTAGTTTTAAACCTAAATAATTGCTATTTTGTGCCTGCATTATTCATGAACATTATGTCTGGATCTTGTTTATTGCGAGACGGTTATTCATTTAAGGCAAAGAATAATGATTGTCCTATTTATATGAATAATATCTTTTATGGTCATGCACCCTTGTGAATGGTAATTCTTATTGAATCTTGATTGTAGTGATACACATGTTCATAATATTGATGCCAAAAGATGCAAGGTTAATGATGATAGTACCACATACTTGTGGCACTGCCGCTTAGGTCATATTGGTGTGAAGCGCATGAATAAACTCCATGCTGATGGACTTTTGGAATCACTTGATTATGAATCATTTGAAACATGTGAACCATGCCTTATGGAACATGACTAAAACCCTGTTTTCCAGTACAATGGAGCGGACAAGTGAATTATTCGAAATAATACATACCAATGTATGTGGTCCGATGAGTGTCAAAGCATGCGGTGGATATCATTATTTCCTTACCTTCACAAATGATTTGAGTAGATACGGGTATATTTACTTAACGAAACACAAGTCTGAAACATTTGAAAAGTTCAAGGAATTTCAGAATGAAGTGGAGAATCATCGTAACAAGAAAATAAATTTCTACGATCTGATCGTGGAGATGAATATTTGAGTTACGAGTTTCACACACATTTAAGACAATTTGGAATTGTATCACAACTTGCGCCACCTGGAACACCACAACGTAATGGTGTGTCCGAACATTGTAATCATAATTTATTGGATATGATGCGTTCTATGATGTCTCTCACCGACTTTCCACTATCATTTTGGGGTTATGCATTAGAGACTGCCCCATTCACTTTAAATAGGACACCATCTAAATCCGTTGAGACTACATCGTATGAATTATGGTTTGGCAAGAAACCTAAGCTGTTGTTTCTTAAGGTTGGGGGAAGCGACGCTTATGTCAAGAGGCTTCAGCCTGATAAGCTCGAACCCAAAACGAAGAAGTGTGTCTTCATAGGATACCCTAAAGAGACCATTGGGTATACCTGATGACCCACAAGTCACTACAAAAAAATACACTTTCGTGATGATACGTGTTTGTCACAGTAGGTCACGTTTTTTGTCATGCATGTACATCCATGATGATTCTATGATAGAATCAAGATAGTCATACCTATGCTGTCATAGAAGTGTTCCATTACATTACCAACATTATCATCACGGAAGTGTCCACTTCCATGACGATAAATCGCGCGTCATAGAAGTGCTTTCGTCAAGGGTGACCAACACGTGGCATCCACCATAACGACTCGCCGTTAAGCTATCGGCTCCGGTTTTGGATCCGATAACCCGTTAACAGCCCTGACCAATGGGGATTTTCCATGTGTAAAATCATCATTGGCTGGAGGAAACACGTGTCGGCTCACCGTTGGGACAGATGTCATCCACTCATTGGACCGAAGGCGCCTATGATACGTCGACACATGGCACGGCCCAACAAAGGCCCATTCCTGTGAAAAGGCCAGCCCGTTTGACTTGGTCAAAAGGTGGCAGGCCAGCCCACGGAAAGCATGTTAACGGCATGTTTGCATATAGCCCATTTACAGCCCGCTAACCCAGGGCCCATCATGACCTATCCGAATTAGGCCCAGTAGCATCATCTGGGTCGTCCAATATGATTCCAGCCCGTTTTAACTTTCGGCCCTTGTATGTCCCATGACGTCTTTCGGCCCATATGAGGCCCTTTGTAACTCTTGGCCCATAAACGACCCATGGTGAAACTGGCCCGTAATGAACAGTGTATCACTTTATACCCATTAACGACCCATTATTCCATTGGGCCATTTCCAGCCCATCTTATCTTTTGGCCTTCTCAGGGCCCATTTATTCTTGGGCTCATTTCCAGCATTCGGTTACTTACGTCCCGTTACTGTAATTTTCTGATTGTGGGCCAAATTCAGCCCGTGGTTACAGTCGGCCCGTTTGTGGCCTGTTAATACGTTGGGCCATTTTCATAGCGTCATCAAATACGGCCAATTAACGACGGCCCGTTATGGTCGGCTCATGAACCGACGATTCCAACTCTAGCCCATTTACGACCATAATGTGGTCTATTATTGGCCCATGTTTGGCCAATCGATCATACGACCCGTAGAAGGCACATTGATGATACGGCCCATAGAAGGCCCATTGTGTCTACGACCCGTAGAAGGCCCATTGTTTCTACGCCCCGTAGAAGGCCCATTGTTTCTACGACCCGTAGGAGGCCTAGTGTCACTACAGTAAATATGTAGCCCATAGTTATTGTGACCTAGTTTTAAAAAATAGGTTATTGCGGCCACTAGCAAACCGCGGAAAAAGAACTGCACTGACTACAAGCAAACAAATAAACAAGACAACAAGGAAATAAATAAGCAAGCAACTTACACTAGGCTATCACGGCTATTACACATATTACATCCACTTCGCCACCAGTGCAAATATAGGGAACAAAGCAACATATCATATACACTAGTTTAAAGTTGGCGACCAATGCAAATAAACGCCGCAGCAAAACAAGTCCAGAACTGAAACCACTTCAGAAGATCTCAAGAAACAATATCCTGGGTACCCATAATGCTGGCAAGATGATTAGCAAGCTTATTAACTTTCTCTTGTTTGACGCTTAAATCCTCCAGCGCTTGTTGTTGCACCAAAAAGTATGGATCTGAATTCTGCAGGGACTTCCTCAGTCCTTCAGCTTCCTGTTGCCGCACATCTGATCGATGTCTTTCAATTTGAAGTTGAGACTCAAGAAGACGAACTGATTCAGGTAGCGAGTTTGAAGAACTTGTGCCAACAGTAGTGGCCAGTAAATCGAACACTACATCAAGACAGGACTTTTGGGTTCTCTCGATGTCGCCAAGATAGTTTTTATCAGCTTTCTTGGAGACCAACAAGGATGTCTCACTATCTTGAACCTTATCTGCATTACTTCCTTTACCATTGCATAATGGGGTATTGTCTCCAATATTTTGTCCGCATTCTAAAAGAGAAACAAGCAGACACATCACAGGTTTACCATGTTGTATATGAAACTCATTTTGGTAAATCAGTTCAGTAGTAAAGTGGACAGGATAACAACATGAAACAAACATATATCTATGTACCATGGTCACTTTATGGTCTATATCATTCTAGTTTTGTTGCCAAATCAAGATAGAGACACAGTTCAAATAATGTTTGTTCAATACAAAGCAGAATAGATAGAATATAAGTGTGAGAAACTATAGAGCAATAACAACACTTGTAATGTGCAGGACCTAAGAACATAATTGTTTATTCAATTGAAACTGAAATCAACATAGAGCAAATTACAATAGCAAACCAGTTAAAGAAACAGGTTGAAAACATACCTGTTGCGCCATTGGAGTTTAAATTCCATCCTTGAAATTTGAAAGTAGTTGGTATGAGTAAATACAGTGATGCAAGAGCAAAGGAGTATGAACCATAGCTACAGAACCTGACCTGAGAACAAATCTTCTTCTCCTTTAAGCGTTGAGTTGGGATTTGGAGTGGTGGTCCTCATGCTTTGGGTAATGTAGTTCCCTTACTAACTGCTCGTGTTTGGGTGCTCTATGGTGGAGACGGTGTTGTGTAAACTGGAACTGGGTTACTATCTGCTGGGGTTGGGGTTAGAAGGGGTGTAGCTGGTTCTCCGTCCAACTGGGTAGGGGTACAATCTGCGAGAGTCTGGGTTATGTGTGGTGGGGCTGGTTCTTGGGCAAGTACAACCATGGTTCTATTTGCACCAACTAGTAGCACTATCTTTTCTGAAGACCATGTTGTTACTCCCTTAGATACTGCCATCACCCTCTCCAATTCAAATGGCTGATAAACAAGAAAAGTAATTGAATGTACAAGCATTGTATGATAGACATGTGCAATGGATAGTGTGGAATAAAAGAGGGCATGAAATAATTCACATTTATGTTGTCTAACCAAACAGGATAGCATGACACAATTTCACATATATGATGGCTAACTAAACATGATAACATGACACAATTTCACATTATGATGGCTAACTAAAAAAGATGGAAAGACATAGTTCAAAATATGATGACTATGTAAACATGATGACATGATATAACTATATAATGTGTTTATTAAATAGGTTGGCATGCCATAATTCACATACATGCCGCCTATGGAAACATGATAACATGATATAATTCACGGATAGAATGACATAATTCAAAATATGATGACTGTAAACACTAAACAGGATGAGATAATATAACTATATGATGTCTTTATTAAATGGGTTGCCATGCCATAATTCAGATATATGTTGTGTATGTAAACATGATGTCATGATATAATTCAAATATATGATTTATATAGTAAGCAAGTAAGCAGATGGCAATCCATATATGATGTAAAAACTAAGCAATGCAAGACAACATGCATGACATGGGTAATATAACCCTGCCAAGTTTGAGCATAGACCTCAGGGGGAAAATAGGACTGGTCATCAGTCTCTGAATCCTCCTCTGAGGAGCTCTCTGTAACCAGCAAGATGTCTGCTTCAGCATGTAGCATTGTCTGCTCTGAATACCTTGTTTTCACTCCAGATACTTCCATCACCGCTTCAAATGGCTGATGCACATGAAGAGTAGTTTAATATACAAACGTTGTCAACAAATGGAACACGTAATGCAAAAAAATGATAGCATGGTATAATTCACATACATGATGATTGGCTAAACAACATGGCATTGCACGATTCACATATATAATGCCTTTGCAACAAGATAGCATTGCATAATTCACATATATAATGTCTTGCAACAAGATGGCAATGCATAATTCACATATATGGTAATTAGACACTAAACAGGTGGCATTCACACAAAGCATGTCTAAACTAATCAAATGACATAGCAATGCAAGACACCATACGCACGATATGAGCAACATAACCTTGCCAAGTTAGAGCATACACCTCGGGGGGGGGGGGGAATAGGACTGGTCATCTGTCTCTGAATCCTCCCCTGAGGAGCTATCCGTAACCAGCGAGATATGTGCTTCGTCAGATAGCATAGTCTGCTCTGAAGACCTTGTTTTCACTCCAGAATTTTCCATCACCGTGTCAAATGGCTGATGCACACGAAAAGTAGTTGAATGTACTAACATTGTTGACAAATGTAATACGTAACGGAAAAAAGGATGGCCTGATATAATTCACATATAAGATGACTGGCTAAGCAGGATGTCATTGCAAAATCCACATATATGATGCCTGGCTAAACAAGATGGCGTTGCATAATTCACATAAATGATGAATAAACTAAACAGATGGCATTCACACAAAGCATGTCTAAACTAAGCAGATGACATGTTTGATGTATAAAGTAAGCAATGCAAGGCACCATATGTATGATATAACCAACATCAGCATGCCAAGTTAGAGCGAAAACCTCAGGGGGTAAATAGGAGTGGTCTTCTCCTTCTGAATCCCCCTCAGAACAGATACCTTCCTCTCAATTAAAATCCGAAATGGGTGGAGGGGGATGCCTTTGCGCCTACCATGGAGCGACGTTTGCATGAAATTTTATTGCCACGCAAGGCTCGTATCTTTTGCTCTACATGTTTAGTTCCATTGTGTACAATAACTGACATGCATAGGAATAAAACATAGTGAGATTATGTAAGGAGTGCATGCAGAAATCTAGAGTGATGGTAGCAACTTGTGGATAGACCCAAAACCAATGATAGCCGACAGATAATGGCGTGAGTTAAAAAGTACAGATAATGGCTTCTTTACTGTTTGTTTCCCACACAACATGAAACTCATAGTAGACACCAGAGATAAACCAGATAGTAGATAGATACTATTGATTGCGGCCCCGATATGTACACCACAACCATTTAAAAACTCAAGTTTGACCATTAGTTTGGAGCTGACTTAGAGTCTAATCGGTGAATAGGACGATAAAGTAGCATGTAATATTAAGTGATGCATAACGTAAGCAGACATGAAAGAGTGTGACCTCTCTTGCAGACCCGTGTAGTCCTCGAGGTCATCTGCTTGGTTGATGATGGTAATGCAGTTTTCATGGCTGCCGGCGGCAGGGAAGAAGATCTGAGGCGGCGAAAGACAGTCTGGAGGCCGGATCCCTGCTGTGCTGGACCCTTCTGTCGTTGGAGCAGCTGAGCTGGGGTGGACGACGGTGCAGCAGGAGTGGGACAAACCACGCAAGGTTTTCTTTGACAACTATCTGTAAGAGAAGTAATTCTGTAAGGGCTCGTTTGAATTGGAGGATTCTAACAACACATGGATAGGAAATACACAGTAATAGGATAGGAATGCACGTGCAAAACAGAGAATTTAAAAACACAGGATTTCTGCCAATCTGGGTGTCTGGTTCACAAGAATTGGAAGATCACAGGATGCAAAGAAGCATGGTGAGATTAAGTCAAACCACAAGAAAATGTACGGTTATAATGCTATTATGCTACTATCTCTTAGTCTTGTGCTTCATGAATAGGAATTTGAAAAGGAGGACAAGTGGATATTAAAATTCCTACGATTTTTCTTTCAAGGAGACACTAAAGGAACAAATCCTACAGTTTTCCTTTGCTCCATTCCTTTGAACCAAATGCATGAATAGTAGTACCATAGGAAACTTCCCAATTCCTATGTTTTTCCTTCACTTTTCCTTTCAAGCACTGGCGATTCTAGTAGGCAGGCTTGAACAAGGAAAAGCCTACACTCAAAAAATGTTTTTGTGCTACTTCTACTACTTTGGACCCAGGCCACTGCCCTACTAGCTCAACTGCCAGGACCATTGACAAATGCACAGCTCAAATGCGCAGAGATAAATAATGATAGCATTCAAGAAAGTCCATCACGGATAGCTAAGTTACCTGGTACCTCACTGCTTGTCATATAATAGGAGAAACTAATCGTATTTCATGATACTACATGTGCTTAGTGGACAATATATATAACATGTAGAGTAAAAAAGAGATGCAATAAGTGTACAACCTCTTTGGCGAACCATGTCGATCTCAGCGTGATTGGGTTGGTCGGTGAGGATGATCCGGCTGACTTGGCTGTCAGAGGAGGGGAAGAAGATCTTAGCCATCTTGAGATGGAGCCCGGGGTACTGCTCTGCTGTGATTGAGGGTTTCATCGTTGGAGCAGCTCTCGTGAGTTGTACGACGCCGAGGCTGAAGTAGGACAGGAGAGACAATGTTAACCTAAGTGGAATTCTAATAGTATCTGCAATAGATGACATAAAATACATAACCACAAAGTGCTAGATGTAAAATACATTAACCGCTCATCTATGAACTTAACTGTCGAAACTGAATTTAACTATCGAAACTGAACTTAACTGTCGAAACTGAATTTTGCTGTCGAAACTGAATTTTACTCTCAAAACTGAACGCACTAGAGGTGAGGCTACACATCAGTCGACTGACATTTTCACCTCTGGTCAGTCGATTTTCCAGCCGTTGGATATGAAATCAAGGGCCTACAGTTCATCTTCAACCTCCACCCCCCTGAGCCGCCAGCCACCATCGGCCAAATAGCCGCCCCTCGCCACCCGCGGCCAGCGATGCGCCGCCTCGCCCGTCCCAAAACCACTCTCCACCGCCGGTCTGCCGCCGCCTCGACCATCCCTCTATCCCCCCGACCCGTGCCGAGATTTTTCTCTGGCGATCCCCACGCCACCACCCCACCTCCGCCGGCGACCACCGCCCCCACCCTGAACCCTAAGATAGATAGTGGGGTACCTCTCCGGCGAGCCCCCCTTCCCACTGCAGCTGGTTCTTCCTTAAATATTGGCGAGCCCCTCCTCCTGAAAATCGACTGACCCAAAAGTCGATTCAGACGACTAAAGTGTAGCTAAATCGGAGCAGCATTGCAAGCAAGAGCAAGAGCAAGAGCAGCAGCGCGAGCAAGAGCAAGAGCAATAGCAAGAGCAGACCAGGCAGGGGGCCGAGAGCAAGAGCAGAGCAGCAGCGAGAGCTAAAGCAGCAGCTGCTCCTACTAATGTGGACGTCGCGGCCGAGCACTACAAAAAAAAGACACATCCGTGACATTTTGTGTCGAACAATTTTTTTTTCTGTCATACTTATGACACTTCTTTGATGATAATTGTGACAAAACCCGGTATCATCATAGATGTGGTGGGCTCCTACTTCTATGACAAAAAATCATGACAGAAAATGGGATTTTCGTCCTGGGCGGGTCGGAGACGCAGTTGCATGACATTATTTGGGCCGTCCATGACGGAAAAAACCGTGGTAGAAGCGAGGGCGAGGAAAATTTCGGCGAGTTCCCGGTTACGGTGGGTGGTCGGGGGCCGAGCGATGCGCGTTTCTCTCATACACGTATGCACGTGTGTGCGGGGCGTTGGCTCTAACTGAACCCGAGCGAGGCATTGGGCTCTAACTGAACCCAAGCGATTGCACTACAGGCTACGTGTTACTAAACCCGAGCGACCGATCGATGGCTGTTAACTGAACCCGATCGAGCGATTCCTTCGCTACTACTGCTAAGTGAAGCCGATTGATGTTGCCTCTGGATGAACAATGAGCGTTGTGGGGAGGGGGGGTGGATGAACAGTGAGCGGTGGGGGTGGATGAACAGGACCCCATGGTGTTGCCTCTTGATGAACAGGACCCTGATCAATCGAGCCGGTTGGGGCTGGATGAACAGGACCCCGTGGAGGGCTGGATGAACAAGACGACCCCGTGGAGGGCTGGATGAACAGTAGAAGGTGGAGAGGTGGATGAACAGTAGCCCGTGGAGGGGTGGTTGAACAGGAGCCCGTGGAGAGGGGTGGTTGAACAATAGCCAGTGGAGTAGCGCGCAGTGGAGGCTGGATGAACAGGAGCCCGTGGATGAACAGTCGCAGGTGGAGGCTGGAGGAGGTCGACGGTGGATGAATAATAGCTTGTGGAGGCTGGAGGAAGTCGACGGTGGAGATGAACAGTATCTCGTGGAGTCCCGTTTTGCGGTACGCCACACCCCTCCCGATGAACAGGACCCCCATTTTGACCGTAGCGCTCCAACACAAGTCCGTTTCCTCTGTTTTGCGGTACGCCACACCCCTCCTGATCAATAGGACCCCATTTCAACCGTAGGAGGTCCAACACAAGTCCGTTTCCTCTGTTTTGCGTTATGCCAGACCTCTCCCGATGAACAGGATCCTGTTTCGAACGTGGCCGGTCGAACACAAGGCCGTTTCCTCTGTTCTACGGTATGCCAGGCCTCGTTTCCATCACCTGTTCCGTCCAAGCTGGTTGGCTCCCACGTGTTCCATTGCCTCCCAATGAACACGAAGCATTCCGTTGCCTCCCGATGAACACGACGCATTCTGTTGCCTCCCCATGAACACGACAATGATGGAGTTTGTTTGTTCCGACCCAGCCATGTACACGAGCCCTGGCCGTATGTATGCATGAGTAGGCGTTCGAGACCCCACCCGTATGTACGTATGTGGCCATATTTTCTTTCTTGCACACTGGTCGCTGTACGTACGTGTATGCTATGTGCGCGCCTCTACTACGACACGTGCACACCTCTACATCGACCAGTATGCACGTACACGTTCACGGCCAGAATGACAATGCTACGTACGCTTCGACTAGGTGGGTCCCGACTGTCAGACACTTCCTTGCGTGCGAAGATGTAGCTGGTGGGTCCCAGCAGTCAGGGGGGCGAATCGTTTTTTTTGCCTGGACGCACTTCCTTGCGTGTGAAGATGTAGCTGGTGGGTGCCAGTAGTCAGGGGGCGAATCATATTTTTTGCCCGTAATATGGACGCACTTTCTTGCGTGCGAAGATGTAGCTGGTAGGTCCCAGCAGTCAGGGGGGAAACATTTTTTTCGCGAAATACGGTGGCCCATATGGTGGGCCCTTGCTGTCAGGTGGAGGAATCATTATTTTCCGCGTAATAAGGAGGCACTTCCTTAGTGCAGCGGTGGACCCAGCTGTCAGACTCTCCATGTACAGTCCACGTCCGATGGAAGTCATTCCTTGACCACGTTGACCATGCCGCGCTGAGAGCACCAGGGCAGTGGACGACGGCGAGGCCTAGGAAGGGGATGACGTGGAGCCGGGAAAGACGCGGCAGTGGATGCCCCCGTGGAGAGGAGTACAAGGGTTCACTGGTTCGACTGCGGTGTGAGGCTGCCGTTGCCGCAGAATAACAGGGGGTTTGGGTGAGTAGAGGGATGGCTTGGCCAGCGGTGGGAGTAGTAGGGTGCAGTGAGGCCTCTGTGGCATCACAGTCGGCCATGGGAGGCAGGAGTACGCGGCACGACCGATGCTGGTTTGGGCGGCTGGAGCAAGAAGACCAGAGGTTGAAGAAGCATTACGGTCGTTGGATGACATCGTATGGTAACAGGAGCTAGAATCGTTCATATTGACTAAGTTGACAAAGCCCTCGTCCCCGTCAACTTGGTAGGCCCACAAGTCAGCCTCCCACTATGCTGGGTTCCAGCTGGCAGGGGGAGTATTCATTTTTTTGTGCGTAATAAGGAGGCACTTCCTTGCGTGTGAAGATAGCTGGTGGGTCCGACCTGTCAGCGGGGGCATGTTTTTTCGCGAAATACAGAGGCCCTTCCGGTGGGTTCCAAATGTTAGGTGGAGGAATCATTATTTTGCGCGTAATAAGGAGGCATTTCCTTGTGTGCGGCCGTGGACCCAGCTGTCAGCCTCTCCATGCACAGTCTACTTTTGATGGTGTCGTTCATTGACCATGTTGACCACGCCGTGCCGAGCGCATCCAAGGTGGTGGATGACGGCGAGGCCCCGGACAACAATGAGCCGGAGATGGGAAGACGCGGGAGTAGAGTCGCAAACAAAGAGGTGTACGAGGGTTAACTGGTTCTAGTGCGGTGTGGTTCGGTAGTCGGTGGAGAAGAACAGGAGGTGTGGAGGGGTGGAGGGATGGCCTGGCCAACAGTGGACTAGCGCTTCACAGCGAAGCGTGCTAAGCAGAGCTGCTAGCAGCAGGAGGCGGGAGGTGGTCCCGGCGGCGCTGGAGGAAGAAGACGAGAGATTGAAGATGGATGCCGGTCGTTGGATGTAAATCCAACGACTAACATGTCAGAATCATTTGTTGACTAAATTGACAACGACTTGCGTTGGCTTCGACCTATTGGCCCACATTTCAGCCTCCAAAAATGTGGCACGTATTCAACCCATTTTTTCAGAATTTACAGTCTTTTTTTTGCGCGGTAGAATTTACAGTCAATTTGATCTTTCTTTTGAATTACAGTCCATTAGCTGGGCCGGGTGAACAAATAATATAGCATCCATGCGGCCCATTTATATTTTTCCTAAAAAATTACAGGCCATTTACACTTTCTCGAAATACATGATTTTGGTGGGCTGATTCTAATTATAATGTTGGGTTGGGCCAGCAATGTTATCAAAAAATAAAAAGGGGCTGAGCATTTTGTTATAAATATATTTAAATAATAAGTGATATTATTACATTCGTCCTTAAATCTTACCAAACTTTTGTACACAATCACTAGGATTTTCGTGGCAAAACAATCCAGGATTTTATTGTTAAGAAATTATTTTTATAAGTTAATAAGATGTGGGATATTGTTTTCTTACATATGTAAGTATCTGTTAAATATATGATGACAATAAAAATAATATATAATAACATATAAAATAATTTAAATATATATAATATAGTTAGAAGGGAAACATAAGTTGGACCTGGCGTTCCTATTCTTATATACAAAAATAGAACAGACTCTGCGTTTTCTTCAAAAAAATACATAAATTGGGCTGCCGATGTTTCAGGAAAAATAAAACCTCGGATGGGAGGTCCATAGGCCGGTCGATACATGACGGCCCTCAAGAAAATACAAACAGGCCTATGGACCTCCCATCCGAGGTCGTGGGCTGCGCATGTTAAAAAAGAAAGCCTAGACGGGGCAGCCCAAAACCCAGCTGATACTTGCTGCCCAGTGATAATAAATGATACCTGCCAGCTCCCCGGCTTCGTTGTGAATTTATCTCCTATAGTAACTACGTTGAAGCACCTAAAAAATGTAACTATGTTGACAAACCCGTGGGCCCCAACATCAGTATAGCATTAGGAGGAAGTATTTTTTCGATGAGGCACTTGCTTGCGTACGACCATAGACCTGGTGGGTCCCGACTGTCTGCCTCTCCACATACAGTCCTCTCCAGATTCCTCTCGTTTGTTCAGCATGTTTACAACGGCAGACAGCGGCGTCACGACGAGCGCACATCCGACCACCTGAGGAAGTGCCTTATTATTAACGAAACTACTGAACTAGCCTAGTGGCCAAGTGACACTACCCGACAGCTGTTCCGCCCGGGTTCGATTCCACCTGTGCAGGGAAAATATCTCCAAATTTTTTGCCTCTGTCTTTATTGACATGTGGGTCCCCATTGTCATCTATGCACACCACGTCCAACACTTGCCAGAACTTCGTCCCTCGTTTTCTCTGTGTTTCGCACACTCGACATTGTGTGGGCATTTTCAAAATAGCATATCTTTTTGACTGTGCATCATATGAAGATGTGTTATGCATGAATGTTGATTAGCATGATGTTCACTGGCTGGTAGTTCCATTTTCGACCATGAATAAAACTTCCAACATGATGTTAACCCTGTTTGAAAAGGCCGTGTTAATATAAATGCTCTGCCTCTGAAAGTTGCAGTTTCTTATCTGAAACTGAACTTGCAGTTTCTTATCTGAAACTGAAACTTGCAGTTTCTTTTCTGAGAATCACATTGTCTGCACTTTTATACTCCTATGAAACTACATTTTTCAAGTGCTAAAAATAGATCTCTAGAATTCATAAAATACTTCATATGCTCAATACTGCAAATCTGAAATTCAAAAGACATTCATATCTGAAAGTACTCTCAAAATACACAACACAAAACACAATTCACAACCTGCAAATACTGACAACCCTAAGCTCCTCCTGACAATTCACAACCTGCCCAACTATTGGGATGGGGGGGGCAGTCCCCTCCTATTCCTCGGCGGCAGACAGCCGCCCCGTGAGTCTATGTGAACGGCGAGGGAGAGGATGGCGAGGAAGCATCGTCGGGCCAACTGCTTTTCTCCTCTTGCAGTTGGGTTTGGTCGATGAAGACTCCACCGGCTCGCTCTGGCAGGACACCCTCACAAACGGCACCCTGTAGATGCTCGATCCTTCAATCTCTGGTGGATGCTCCATCTGGGATCGATACTCCCACCACCGCTCCCTCACGATCGGATTCGGTGAATCTGTTTGCTCCATGGCCCAGAGGAGCAGCTCTATGTACTCCCACACGACTCCCTCCGGGAGTATCGCCGCCTTTTCGCTCTGTTGCAGATATTTGGCCATGGATGTCGCCATCGCTGCTAGTTGGTCCTTGTTGTCAAACCAAGACTGTATCTCCAACATCCTAGCTAGCTTCACAGGGTCGCCGTCTGTGATCCTCACGTATCGCTTGTACTCCTCCATCGATCTACTTTTCCACAACACCTTCACTCGCCAGCGGTGGTTTTTGAATGGAAGAGAAGAGGAGCAGCGCTGGTTTTCGATTAGAACGGGAGAGGAGCGACACTGGTTTTGGACTAGAACAGGAGAGGAGGGGCGGTGGTTTTGAAATGGAAGAGGAGAGGAGCGGCCCTAGATTTAGATTGGAACAGAAGAGGAGCGGTGGTGGTTTAAGAGGATAAAAGCGGAAGAGCGGCACTGGTCTTGGAAGTATTTTTTTGTTTTGCGTATTTTGGGTCAAAGTTTGACCATGTACTATATTTGACAAGCAAAATGTGAATGCATGTCACCAAAAAATGTATCGTTTGGTTCGTATCTGAATGTACTTTCAAATTATATTATTTTTGCAACGTATAACATATATTTTATGTGCAAAAATCATGGTCAATTATGGCCCAGAATAAAAGGGAGACTAGTTAATGTGGGGTCGCTTTCTTAATTGAAGGGTAAATTGATTTTGATTTTGATCCAGTCACAGCGCGCCGGCCCTCTCGTCCAATCCTAAATCGCTGCCGCACGCTCCTCTCCCTCTTCTCCATTGCAAAACCACCTCCTCTCCTCTCCATCATCTCCATTCCAAAACCACCATCTCGCCTCTTCCTCTTCTGATCTTCTCCATTGCAAAACCACCTCCTCTCCTCTCCATCATCTCCATTCCAAAACCACCATCTCGCCTTTCCCTCTTCTCTATTGCAAGAACACCATCTCTCCTCCCATCTTCCAAAGCTAGCACCAGACCACTCAGAAGGACATCTATGGAGAGGATGCAACAACGAATCAGGCAGATCGCCGGTGGCGACCAGGCAAAGTTAGCTAGGTTGAAGGAGATCCTTACTTGGTTTGACAATGAGTGGGAGATTTTGAGGACGGTGAGGGCCCTGTGGCAATTTTTGCGAAAGAGCGAGACAGCGGCGATGAGGGCGGCGATGTACATGTACTCCTCGATGGCAGTCACGCCGCAATCCTCCGAGTTCATCGAGTATCTCCTCTAGGCGATGGAGCAGACAGATTCGCCCGAGGCAACAGTCAGGCGGAGGTGGTGGGCGTATAGGTCGAAGGTCGAGCACCCATAGGATAACAAACCGATCGAGTATGGTGTGCCGTTTGTGAGGGTGCAGAGCCAGCCGGAGCCACAGGAGTATTCGTTCTCCCACCGCAAGAGGAGGCCGGATGGCGCAACGTTGCTTCCCCGCCGTTCTCCACGGTTCCCTCGACGCTTGCCTTGTTTCAACGGCAGCGGTAGGGTTTAAGGTAAGCTTCGTACTAACCTAATCTTCCACCTGCTCATGCTTACAATTAGTGTGACAGCTAATGAAAATCATGCTTACAATCAGTCTCCGAGTACTACGCCAATCACCCTAAAATAGCTCTGGACCTTTGGGTCAAAGTTGTGACACAATGTACAAATAAAGAAAAATAGATTGGTGCTTATTTCAGAAAAGAATACTCCCTACAAAACTGCCAATGTAAGCTACTAGTATTTGGTTAGAGGATTTGCTGCCGAGAAAGATCCGTCCATAGAGAGCGCCACACATCCCACTGGTGGTGGTGGATGCCAGTGCATGCATGGAGCATGGTTGGTGTCGGTAATTTTTACTTGGCACACCTAGCACTATGCATATATGCCGGTTCCATACGTACGTTTGTGCAGTTCCACCAAAGTGCAGCTGAATAACCCTGTTTGCACAGATAATGAAAAGCATGATTACATTATAGTGGCACTAGTTGATGAAACACACAAAATAAATAGAAGAAAATATTGCAATAGTATCATAGTATGCCATGCTGCGAGGGCGAGATGGGCCCTGCGACGCCTCATATGGTACACCTCATACTGGAAATCATCCTAAGTCTCCCAAATACACCTTCTGTCAGTGATGGACATCAATGTACAGCGGTAGTACAAGGATGCGCCTTGAGACATTCAAATCTCTATTTTTGTACAGATCAACTAATATTAAGCACCCCAGTTTGCAGAAATGCTTAAACATTGACAATGGGACAAGTTGATGAAACATACATTAACAAACAGAAGCACTTTCTTTATCTACATTAGAAATGAAATGATAGAGAGGACACTCGCTCTATTTTAACTGTATTATTACTTCATTTTATCAGTAACACTAGGGTCGAGCAGGTGGCAAACGAGGTGTACCATGCGTCGCAAGGATGAAGGCCGGGGGTGCTTAGACTGGGATGATGAAGCTAGCTCTTTCAGTCACCAACATGGATGACTCAATTCATGGGACCTTTTGGTGCAGTTCACCTAAAATGAAGCAATGTCCCGTGAGCTAGCAACTTCTTCTTCATATTTTTTAAGAAAAGGGCTCCAGCCCCGGTTCCATTTCCATCAGAAAATGAAACCCACAGAGCTTCTTCTTCATTAGTTGCAATAAAATTGAGCAACATCAAGGTTGGTTGTGAAGCTCCTGGAATGTTCAACTATAATTTGGATATCATTTGTGCAGTTCAACTAAGATCGAGCGTGAAATGTATATCTCTATTTGCACAAAAAAGGTGGAAAGGAGGGTGACTAACAAGTAATGAAACATGCATCAAATGAAAAGAAGCATGTTCCTTATCTGAATGGCAATCCTACAAGGATAGTAGCAATTTCTGAAGCAGTGGCATTGCTAGATATTAGTGTGGGCATTAGGATTAACTATGACAACTGTTAAATACGACATTACTTTGGGTACGGGAGAGTAGGCGGACCAGGACAGTTGCATTTCTAACGAAAAGAACCAACTTATCTTAATGGGAAATTTAGCAGGACATGTAAAAAAGTGCCATTGATTCATATTACTGAAGGCATTACTTTTAACAGTGCGACTGCTACATTTTACCAGTGGCATTACATAAGAGTGGCTCGGGGTAACAAACATCAGAATAGGATATCTAGGTTGGTCCCATTTTTGTTCGGTATAGCCACCTTATACTGTGTGAGGCTAGCAAATCTAGTGTTGGACTTACTCTATTGACTTGTCCCCCAGTCCCCACTTTCTTTCCTTTTTCAACAAATAGATCGGGTTTATATTGAGTTTGTACTACGTTTCCCTTTATTTCCCTATTAGACCTAGAGACCAGTTGGATAGCCAGTCTCTGCTACTTTTCGCCCCCATTGTCAGGTAACAAATCTCCCCCCACCCCCACCACTTTTCTTCCTTGTTTGAACCAAGTACTACTAGATTCGAGTGCATGAACTAGTTTTACCTCTTAACCGTAAAAAAATAGGTGGTTTTCGAATAGCCGATCGATCCTATCTACGAGGGGGCCTGAGAAATAGTAAAAGATACAAATGCATCGACATCAGGAGCTCGGGAAGTAGAGCAAGGCCGGTTTTGAAGGAAGTTATACTTGATGGTCGCCGGGATGTCGCTAGGTGGGCGGTGGGAGGCTGGATCTGCCCACACTACGGCAGCAAGGAAGAAGGGGTCGGAGGACCTCCATCGTCAGCGGTGCTTGGGAGAGAACGGCAAGGCAGGCTGATCGGGACGCGCCAGTAGTGGGTAAGAGCCGTCGGCAAGGACGACCGCGTGAATGTTGCACCTTCTCACCTTCTTCGGCAGAGAGGATCCGGCTGGGTCTATGACCAGCGGTGAGCAGAGAGAGAGAGAGAGTGTGGCCACCGCTGTCGTGTTTAGATCTGGAGAGGACGAGACACTGTGAAGAGAGCAACACTAGCAAGCAAGCGCGGAGGCTCCTGCCTATATAGTGGAGTACTAGTTTTCTTTTGTCTACCGGAGCCGGCTTGACCTCGTCAATGACTGTCGAGAAGTCTTCATGCACGTGGCCCGGAGGCGCAGTTGTCGTCATTTTGATCTGAAGCACCAGATTATAACATATAACACGAAAAAATGCCACATGACAAGAAATCATAACCTCACTGCCCAAAGGAGACAACATGAATCCCGATGGACAAACTAGACGAGAAACAAAGCTGAAATTAAAGATAAACTCGTAGAAAAGGGGTTTGTCTATAGATGTCCTAATTAACATAGCCGACTTGACCTAGATGGTAGCCGAGTAGTCTTCGTGCATGTGCCCCCAATGACTAGCCCAACTTAGTTGTCGCTGTTTAACCCTCACAGTGATCCGAAGCACATGACACCTAATTTTGCGAGATGACAAGAAAACTTTTTTTAGATTTCTCACCAGAACTACAACCCTGTACAACACAGCCTACACGATATGTAGACGATAGCCAATCCAGGCGTGTCTGCTGGAGTCTGGTCACATGCATGGATGAACTGATCTTCCGTGTCTTGCAGGGATCGTCCAAGCACCAACGTAGTACAACACTTCTCTAGTACTATCGCTCGTCTCCCTCTTCTATTAAGTCACCCGACTTGCGGGGCTAGGGAGTGTGCCTATGGTCGGTTATCAATTGCGGTCCCACATGTGTGTGCAAACGCGAGATGACGCGCGTTCCATTCGAAGAGCAGCGTGCCAGACCGATCGACCGTCTAGGGTGCGACGCGAACGCGACGGGCGTGCTGTATACTCCGTACATGTGTACCGCCGTTTTCTAGAGGCTTTGCTCCATGGCGCAATCCATGGATACAAAATTAGTATATTGTACTATTTAAAAGTCGAGGGCGGGGCTTTTCCTGTGCGGTAGGCGGGGCAGTTTCGCCTAGTCGGTTCGACAGAGAAGCGAGAAGATGAGGAGTAGGCTGCTGCAAACGTAGGGCTGTGTGATTTGACAACGAGTTACTGATGGATAGGTGGGGCCCTGTGATTTGACTTGCCATTATCAATTTAACTGCGGCGCTATGATCGGCGTGAGTCTCCCGATTCCTGACCACCTCCACACAGGTGCCTCTCCCAATGCTCCACCATGTAGTAGAGCCTGGCTCTTGCATGAGAGCCCACTTCTTCACTTTTTCCTTGCCTCTCTTTCCTCCACATATGCAAAAATGCCATGTAAAGCGCACTATTGTACTTACTTGCACTAGTAGAAAAACACCTAATAGTCCCGGTTCGTAAGGGCCTTTAGTCCCGGTTCAAGAACCGGGACTAATGGGTCGTTACTAATACCTCCACCCATTAGTCCCGGTTCAAACACGAACCGGGACCAATGTGCCTCCACGTGGCCCTGTGCACCGAGCCCAGTCAGGGGGCCTTTGGTCCCCGTTGGTGGCACCAACCGGGACCAAAAGTCCATGTTTTTTTAGAAAAGTGGTTGCTTTAGAGGTTTTGGGGTTATTTTTAGGTTGTTATTAGCTAGCTAATAGAGAGAAGTGTCCTCTCTTATATCTTCGTCCTTGGTTTACCAACACTGCTGCTATATATGTTCATTTCACCCGCTGATATAATAACTCATGCATGCTCGCATCATACATCATCATATATTATAACAAGTCCTACTAATCATGCATCATCATACAACTTCTACTCATTATTAATAATAAGTCATACGATCATCATCCTCATAGTCATCGAACCCAACCCTACATAATTGTTCTTAGCACATGATCATCAGTATCAGGTAGGACATGACCTAAACACCCTTAAGGTAAAATAGCATAAAACAATATAGACCCCGACTCTCCATTATGAAGAATGGTGATCATCCTGTCTCCAATTCTTGCCCTTCGCTGATTTTTGCTTCCAAGAAGCTCCTTACGACTGTCCATACATTTTTTCCATTCTTTGATTGTCATGTCTCCACTTCTTTTAGAAACCCGGCATGGACAGTTCAGATTCGTAGGAAGACCTGGTTGTATGTTCAAAACATGAAGGCTACCGTGCGTATACATCAGATGAGGCACACAATCATTCGGGATTATCTGTTGAAAAACATAGTAATAATTTCGTAGTTAGCAATGATGTACTAGTTTTAGAAGTGTGCAAAAAGATGCACGGATGTCGTAATAGTAAAAAATCTTACCAGGGTATCTCCATGGTAGTTACCGTAGTTCAACACATGCACTAGTGGCACGTATTGACCATAATGTTGAGGAGTTTGATTGTAGATATTTTAATTCTCAAGATCAGTACAAAATGCGACCAGATGATTTTTCTCCTGATAAGTTAATTCGGAGCCTTCGGTGTAGTAGGTTCTGTCTACCATCTTCCGCACATTCTTTGAAGAATGAAAATAAGCTGTCAATGGAAGTAAGTTGTCAACTATTTTGAAATAAACAATATAAATTACTTAATAACTATGTTAAGCTCACATGGGGGAAGAATTGGAGGTGTATCCACAAGGACGAAAATCGAAGGTCTCTCTTGCGCGATTGTAGGATCACCAAGATCCATGGTGACAAGCATACCCTCATCAAAACCATACATCTTGCAAAGTGCTTCCTAGCTTTTGCAACCAAAATGGGTTACACTCTGAGCATTGTACAACTTTACTTGAAAATCCACACCATGATGGGTACTTAGGATAATTTTTTTGGTTTCCATACTTTCATGGTCTTCAAAACCCATCCTCTCCAAGACATAGTGTCTTGCAAAGCATGGGATAAGCTAGTCGAATTGGAAAAGATGAAAAATACACGTTAAAATAGTTGAAGTCGTGCTTAATTACGAAAAAAACTTTTGTTGTCGTTGCGTACCGTATGAACATCGAAGGTCTCCTCGAGCTTAATGTTGAAGCGTCGATCTTCGTCCAGCTCAATGAACCTGTCACACATACCTCGGTCGTCATGGCACCAGTCGCACTCCCCCGGGCGGTTTTCATCGTCCGAGTATGACATTTCCGGCCTAAGTTCATAATTCAAATATTAAATATATGTACTAAAAACCTAAATTATATCATTATTATTAATCACGGGTTGACTATCGGTGATGGTACGTAGCTCCTCCTTTCATTCCCGAGTGCATTATTACAACAAATTGTCTAGCACACGGGAATGAAGGAGAAGCTACCCCCACGACGGCGTGGATAATGGAGGGGGCTCCTAGATTTCTGCATAGAGTGCTCTTCAATTTTAGCATTCAAAGTAGGAGTACTTTTCCAATATGAGCATTCAATAAGCACAACCAAATCGTAAAATAAAGTAGTATTCAAATTAGCATGCATTCAATTATAACCAAAAGTACATCATCTCTTGTGTCCGTACATTGTCGAATACTCCTCGAATACTATCATACATATAGCATTGCTAATTAATACAACTAGAACCGTAGCGCCCGGCGGGTATCGTCGCAGGCGCTGGACACCCAAAGATAAGGAACGATCATAGGATCATAGCTCCAGTGAGATCCCTGAAGAACCTGCCAGGTATCGTCGAACCTACCCTCCAACGCAACCATGTAGCGACGGACGTGCTCGTCCTCCTCGCTGACACGGTGACGTACCACCTCCGCGGTGTCCGGAAGCCTCGGCACCATCACTGGCCCACGCGACTGCCACCAAACAAGGATCGGGTCAACAACGGGCTGCCTCCTCACCAACCTACGTCCCCCAGAAGGTAGCATCTCCCAATACCAGCCCGGCGGAGCCCAATCCCGAACATGGCCCTGATCAAGCAGGCCTCCACCGCCGAGTCGACGACGACGAGGATGTGGGATAGGCATCGCCGACATCGATGCGGGAACTACGTACTTCTATATATAGTTAAATAAAGTAGTTTTATTAATTAAATCAACTATCTAGTTCAACTACTAAGCACTTACTATAAATAAATAAAGTAGTACTTACTAAAAACAAAGTAGCACTTACTATAAATAAATAAAGTAGCACTTACTATAAAAAATAAAGTAGCACTTACTACAAACTACTTCTATATATAGTTAAATAAAGTAGTTTTATTAATTAAATCAACTATCTAGTTCAACTACTAAGCACTTACTATAAATAAATAAAGTAGTACTTACTAAAAACAAAGTAGCACTTACTATAAATAAATAAAGTAGCACTTACTATAAATAAATAAAGTAGCACTTACTACAAACTACTTCTATATATAGTAAAATAAATTAGTTTATTAAATCAACTAGCTAGTTCAACTATATATGAAGCACTTACTATAAATAAAATAAAATAATACTTACTAAAAATAAACTAGTATTTTTATAACTAACTAGTATTTTTCTAACTAATTATATTACCAAAAAAATAAACTAGTACTTACTAACACAATCTAAATATCACCAAAAAAATCTATTAACAATAATATCACCAAACATGGATATTCAACAATAATATCACCAAAAAAATCTATTAATAGAAAAAATCTAACACAATATGAACAAATTAATCACACAATCTAAATTAACATACTATGAACTACATATCTAAATTACTACACATCTAATCTAACAAAAAAATCTAAAAAAATCTAACAAAAATCATAAAAAGTTGCTCACGGCGAGGTCGATGGAGACGGCGACGGCGAGGTGCGGCACGGGGCGGCGAAGGCGTCGGGGCGGCAACGTCGGGGCGGCAGGGCGGGCGGGGCGGCGACGGCATCGGGACAGGGCGGGGCGGCAACGGCGTCGGGGCGGGGCGGTGACGGTGTCGGGGCGGGGCGGTGACGGCGAGGTGGCGGCAGGCGACGGCACGCGGCGTCGGGAGATTGAGGAGGAGGAGAGATCAAAGTGGGGATGCGGTTCTGAAATTTTCCTTATATAGCAAAGGCTTTGGTCCCGGTTCGTGGCACAAACCGGGACCAATGCCCCCTTTAGTCCCGGTTGGTGGAACCAACCGGGACCAAAGGCCTCTTTTCAGCAGCCCAAAGGGCGGGAAGCAGAGGGCTTTGGTCCCGGTTGGTGCCACCAACCGGGACTAAAGAGCGGCATTGGTCCCGGTTGGAGCCACCAACCGGTACCAATGGACCCGTCTAATTACTTATTTATTTTCTGCAGCTGTTTTTTTAGTCCCACCTCGCCAAGCGAGAGGCACTCACAGCTGTTTATAAGCCCTGAGTGCAGAGAGGATGAAGAAGAGGCTCAATGCTCACCTGCACATTGGTTCGCTTCAAGCCTTGAGGAATAGGGTAGACTGCACGGAGCTATGTGCAGTGCAGTTTACACTATTCCGAAAGGCTTGAAGCGAATTAACTAGCATTGCGCCTCTTTTTATTTTTAATGACTTATTACCACACAAAAATAAATAGAAAAAAATAAATATAGCAAAAAAGAAAAAAACTATATAAAAACTACTCAGAAATAAATAGAAGAAAAAATAGTTGTGATTAACTTTACTAAAAAAATGAGCATAGATGCTTATTTTTAATGACTTATTACCACACAGAAATAAATAGAAAAAAATAAATATAGCAGAAAAAAAACTATATAAAAAACTACTCAGAAATAAATAGAAGAAAAAATAGTTGTGATTAACTTTACTAAAATCTTTTTATTTTTAATGACTTATTACAACTCAGAAAAAAATAGAAAAAAATAAATATAACAGAAAAGAAAAAAAACTATATAAAAAACTACTAAGAAATAAATAGAAGAAAAAATAGTTGTGATTAACTTTACTAAAAAAATGAGCATAGATGCGCTTATAGAGAAAATTCAACCTAAATTCATAATAAATTTCTACTAACTTCAGAGAAATTCAGTATGAATTTAGGTCAAATTTCCTGTATAAGGGCATCTATTTTCATTTTGAGAGGAGCTCAACAAGGCAGAGAGGGAGGGGCTTATAAACCGGTGTGAGCCCCCTTCGGTTGGCGAGGTGGGACTAAACTCTGGACGCAACGAGGACCAACCCTTTTGTCCCGGTTGGTGGTATGAACTGGGACTAATGGGCGGCCTTTGGTCCCGGTTCATGCCTCCAACAGGGACCAATAGTGGTGGGCCAGGAGCGAGGACCATTGGTCCCAGTTCGTCCCACCAATCGGGACCAAAAGGTCCAGACGAACCGGGACTAATGGCCCACGTGGCCCGGCCGGCCCCCGGGGCTCATGAACCGGGTCCAATGCCCCCATTGGTCCCGGTTCTGGATTGAACCGGGACTAATGGGCTGACCCGGCCTGGACCAATGCCCCCTTTTCTACTAGTGTTGCTCCTACAGGTGCTAAGCTTGCCACATAGGCATAAAGTCTGACGTGGCAAGTTAATCAAGAAGAGAGATACTAGTTTGGTGACCCAAGGAAGAAACGGTGCTAAGCGCGTGTACCTAGGTGAAAAGACAATTTTGAGTCTATAGCTAATTAAATGAAGCAAACTTAGCAACAAAAAACTAATAAGCACCTATGCATTGGGGACTTGATTGCTAAGCCATTTAATGCCCTTAGCACCTCATCTAAAGCACCATTCATTGGAAGAGGTCACTCCTTGGCAAAAGCAATAAATACTACTCCCTCTGTCCCATAATATAAGAACATTTTTGGAACTACACTAGTGTCAAAAATGTTCTTATATTATGGGATGGAGGGAGTACGAAGAAATAGATAGAGAGAAGTAAAAAAAATACACTTCTAGCCAACCTTATAGCTAACCTTGTTGTAGTATGAGTGACTAAGTGATGACATGCCAACATCAGATAGCCAACGCACCGTGTTATATCTCAAGGGCGCGACCACGCGAGCGACGCAACGGTCATGGTAGGCGCGACCATGATACGGGATACTGGCAGCCCTTGGATCTAAGATCGAACGGCCGCATGCTAAGTTTCTAAAAATTTGCAGAATAACCCTCCAGGATAGGATTTTCGCCCATAGGTCTAGAATCACGCCATGCAACCGTTCGATCTTAGATCCAAGGGCTCTCAGAAGCCCGTATCAGGGGAGAATGGAAATCCACTACCCTGCCGTTCGCACGCTGGCAGTTCGCTCCTACTCGTCCCCGCACGTCCTCTAATATTACGGTGGTTCGCTCCTAGTCATCCCGTCCCTTCATATTACAGCAGTTCCACTAATCATAACCCTCCTCCCAAATCCATGGCGTCCCAAATCTCCATGATCGGCGGTGAGTACAAGGTTAGAACCATCACCAGTGATGAGTTCGACATCATCTACACCCGTTCTTCCGCGATGGTGAAAGGATGCCTTTCTCGCTTCAGAAGCATGTTTGAAAACTCAGATGATGAGTGGGTCACTGGGCCAGATGTTGAGTACACCATATTCTTGGGACGAGAGAAGGATCTAAAGGAGGAAGAGAGGAAGAAGCCCGCCGTGATCCAGGTTTGCGTGCATGACTTATGCTTGGTCTACCACATATGCCATGCCGATGTTGAATGCCTGGATTTTAAGAACTTCCTCAGGAGCAACCTAGTCAAATTCGTTACTGTAGACTTTACGAACGACAAAAGAGTCCTGGGTCAGATAGGCCTCGTTGTAGGCAACCCCTTCGACCTCCAGAAGAATCGGCTGCTGCCCTCCAGTGGCCAGCCTTCAATGCCGACCCTGGCAGGAGCCATGGTTCATCCTTCGTACGGTAAACTGGAGAAACCTCATCACATGTTTCATCGTCATGCATGGCAGCGGAATGTACTAGATATAGACCACATCCACTATGCTGCAATGGATGGCTACCTTTGTTTCAAAAGCTATAAGGGTTGGATGAAGAGCAAGAGCCAAGTGTGCGGTTCAAGCAAAGAAGTATCGGCCAAGAGGAAGAGGGACAAGGATGAGGTTGAGGACGTGGACGAGGACTCCGAGTAAGGTGGCAGTGTTATTGCTCATGGTGGTTCTAATGCAGTGTCTATCGAATTAGTTGCATAGTTTAATTTTAGGTGTGCTTAGTTTAATTTGAGGGGTGTGTTGTGCCGAGCTCCCAGCAGAACTGTGTTATGTTTCTTCTTGTTACTTTAATTCTTCAGTACGTACATACTAGTATTTCTTACATTTCATCTTTTAGTTGGTATAGTACTACCACCCGTTTCTTCACATTATATACGTACAAATATATGGCCAACATCATATAGCCAGCAGTTTAGTTGTCAAAGAATTTCAGGGTGCTTAGTTTTGTCAAAGAATTCCAGGGTGCTTAGTTTTATTTGAGGGGTGGGTTATGCTGGACACCGTTATTGTGACTAGCCTTTTTAATAGTACTATATGCATAATTTGGCGATGAGCGCTCTCTATATGTACCACATTTTTTTAATTTCAAGTTTTGCTCCATGGCGCAATCCATCGATACTACTATTGTACAAAAGTATACATTTTTTAAAAGGCTAGAGGGTGGGGCAGTCTAGCTTGGTCGGTTTCACGAGAGGCGAGGGCCGTTGTGATTTGACGGCTCATTACTGCTGGAAGGTGGGGCCTTGTGATTTGACTGCTCATATAAATGTGCTGACAACCTGAGAAGGAGCAAAGAACCGTGCGGTATACTCAAGTTTTGCACTGGAGTAGTATTACGACGGAGGAGCACGAAACACGGAAGCCCAGTGCCATATGGCTATAAAAAATGATCTAATTTGCTAGTCATCTCATTGTTAGCATTGTTCTATTCATGCCTCGCAGAGAACGTGAAACATGCGGCGAAACACCCAAAGCAAAAGATGAGACACATGAGCAAAAGAAGAAGGAAGATTATCACCCCAAATGATCTCATTTGCCGCGGAGTCGTAACTGCTTCTTCATCGCCTCCATGACCTCCATCTCCTTGCGCATCTCCTCCGCCATCTTCTTCATTCTGTCCATGACACGGGATTTCTCGACGCGGGCCTTCATCATCTATTCCACGGCCACATTACGTACCTTGACAACAACTGGGTGCTCGATGCGGAGCTTCGCCAACTCCTCCTTCTGTTCCATGACGAGGGCCTGCAGCATCTTCATCGAGGAACTACTATTCTCATGCGGTTTCTTCTAGCCGGCGTTCTTCTCCTGAACTTGCAGGATTTCACCGGTCGCCTTCTTCTCCGAGGCAATGCTCTTCTTCAACAGCATCACCTAGCCGGCGGTCAACTCCCCCTGCTTATTGAGCTCAGTGGGCATGTTGTCGAGGCTCTCCTTCAGCAGCTCCACCAAGCCGTGGATGAACTCCTTCTGCTTATTGAGGTGCTTATTGAGCTGATCGGGCATGCCGTTGAGGGATAACGACTGCAGCGCCGCCGGCTCGGCATGTTCGCCTCCATGGCTAGGGCGCTCCTGGGAGCCATCGCCTGCCCGTGAGAGATCTTTCGTGGTCTCTGCGTGGTGGTGAGCCCTCTTTTTTTCCGCAACCTTGGTGGCCGCTCCCTTGTTACGAGTAGTTCTCGACCTAGAGCTCTGCTCACCGGCCATGGCAAGGACGGACAAAGAAGAAGCACTTATGAGGAGGAAAGGTAGAGTAATTTTCGGTTAGGTAGTTCCCCTTTTTATAACCTAAGTACTAGCACTAGTACTAATACCTGCATAGTGGGAACACGTTCAGGTTTGGTACGTACTAGTAGGTGTGAGCAGGCTTTAGAATGGGATTGGAACAATGTAAAGATTAATTGATGGTTTTGGTTTCGAGGCCCGAAACGACCCCCGATGAGTTTAGTGGAACATAAATTTCAAGTAGACTCCACTGCTCAAATGCGTAAATATTATGTTACTGTCTAAAATTGGCACAAAATACGAAGGAGACCAATGGAAGTACTACTGGCAACCCATGATTTAACTAATCGCATGCGCGCAGTGGAGTAGTAATGTCTTTCTTCCGCCCTCACGTCCACTCAATTTGCATGCACTGTATTAATTGACCATCAATGAAGTGAACGACTTTACACGCGTCAAATTATCACATGGGGTGGATCTTGGTACAAAATTGCGTCCGCCCTTTGTCGGTGTCAAAACCGGCGGATCTCGGGTAGGGCATCCCGAACTGTGCGTCTAAGGCTAATGGTAACAGGAGGCAAGGGATACAATGTTTACCCAGGTTTGGGCCCTCTCTATGGAGGTAATACCCTACTTCCTGCTTGATTGATCTTGATGATATGAGTATTACAAGAGTTGATCTACCACGAGATCGTAGAGGCTAAACCCTAGAAGCTAGCCTATGATTATGATTGTTGGTGTCCTATGGACTAAACCCTCCGGTTTATATAGACACCGAAGGGGGCTAGGGTTACACAGAGTCGGTTACAGAGAAGGAGATCTACATATCCGAATTGCCAAGCTTGCCTTCCATGCAAAGGAGAGTCCCACCCGAACACGTGACGAAGTCTTCAATCTTGTATCTTCATAGTCCAATAGTCTGGCATAAGTATATAGTCCGGCTGTCTGAGGACCCCCTAATCCAGGACTTCCTCAGTAGCCCCCGAACCAGGCTTCAATGACGATGAGTCCGGCGCACAGATTGTCTTCAGCATTGCAAGGCGAGTTCTTCTCCAAATTCTCCAGAGTACCTATTGTAACGAGCAGTGTCCGGCTTCCCATTTAATGTTGCACTCATCGGCTTCTATACCTTAATAATGACAGGCTCCACGTGTCGAGCGAATGCGAGAAGTTGGGGCATTTTTACACTTGCCACCCCGACCATGTAAGTATATCATCTATTAAAGAGATGGGGATCCTCAGATCCAAATCACATCATCTTCCCCAAGTGAGGATTCATCAAAGCGCGCCCGAAAAAAACATCCCATCATGGCCGGCCGCTGCAGCTCCTCCTCTCGCTCCCATAGCACTAAGCCAGGTGATTGGGAGAAGTGTGTTCCGTATCCCATGGTCAATTAGTGGAGTTGCAGACCCAAGGGTTTCTCCCACGTTCATATCTTGTCCCTGTCCGAGCTGGATTAGCCACTTATGACGGCGGGGAGCAAGCGGAGAGTTTCCCCAACCCATCCAGGGGGGAGTGAGTATGCCTTGTCCCTTACTTGTTGAGGGGCTTCGGATTTCCAATCCATCTGTTCCTCCGCGGGCTCCTGGAGTATTATGGCCTCCAGCTGCACAACTTCACCCCTGCCTCCATCCTGCACATCGCAGGTTATGTCGCCCTTTGTGAGCTATTTCTGGGCTGCGAAGCTCATTTCGAGCTATGGAAGAGGCTGTTCTGCCTTGTCCCTCGCAATCAGGAGGGATTCGTATACCAAGTGGGCGGAGCCGAAATATGGCGCATCACCGGAACCGGATACCTGTCCGGCACTCCGAAGAAGACATCCGAAGATTGGCCTTCCGAGTGGTTTTACATAGAGGACGTCTCCCTTCCTGACCCTATCCGAATGGGTCTTCCCGAGTTCACAAATGCCCCATTGAAGAAACATCGTAGCTGGCGTCCCCGGAACTCCAAGGAGGAAGATAGAAGAGAGGTCCTTCAGTTGATGGGCAGGATAAAAACGCTGGCCAAATCAGGATTGACAATAATCGAGGTTATGACAATATGCATAATGCGGGGGGGGGGGGTGCAACCACTCCAATATCAGGGGCATCCCATGTGGCACTTCAATGGAGAAGACGACGCCACCCACTGCGGTCGTAAAGGTCCGGACTCCGCCACCGCTCTGGCGAAAATATTGTCCGATTTGTATATAGGAGAAGAAGAGGAGTTCATCCGCATTAAGCCACGGGATGGATTTTCTATGTACAACCCCCCTAGCTGGGTGAGTTGCTATCTTACTCAACTCTATTCATTCCCGCATTCTTTCATTGCAAATATTTACCTTCCTAGTCCATAACAGGAACTGCGGAAAGCTGTGAGGGAGGTCCACAACCCAACTCCACAGCCAGAGGACCACTACTGGGCCCTCGACCCTGGTCTCAAAGAAGATCCAGACGTATTTGTGGAGCTCATCAATAGGATGTTTTACCACGCAAGCTGTGACGGTACCTTGGTGGACATCATTGCCGATTATCCTGGCCTCCTCCCTGCATCACATGTAAGTAAAACAGGAGACTTAACTTCCAAAAAGGATCCCCTCTTTACACCTTACCCACCACACATGTATTGTGCTTTATAGGGAAGGCCATCAGGGTGCCGTGCCGAACCCGCGGCGACTCACCAGCAAGGGGCTCCCAAGCTGGGTAGGCTTAAAAGGAAAGCGGTCAGGATCGAGACGCCATCGAAGAGGTATGATTTAAAACCTGCTCCATGATTACCATCTTTAAAATATAACAATGTCCACTGTGTCCTGACAGAAAGAGTATTCGCCGGACTGTGTTCGGAGATCCTGCCAGCCACGCCTCTACCAGCCGGACTCCAGAACCGACCTCAAGGGTGGAAGCTGACATGGGGACAACACTGGACGATCCTCCTACAGAGGATGCAGATAGAATATCCGCTACAAATTCCGAGGTAGAGAACGCTATGAATCATCGGCGTCGGCGGGCCGCACTCTGCGACCCTAATTTCTCCGAAGAGGCGTTCAATGCCTTCAACTCGGGAGACGCATACATCCAAGCTGCTCAAAATGGGCTTGCTAGAGCCACAGATCAGTACTTGAAAGATATACGGGTAAGCAAAATCTGATAATTATGTATATCAGTAGCCCCTGAGACTTGAAACAGTTGGCACAACTGATTTAAGGATCATTTGTATGAATAGGTTCTTACACAGAAGAATACCCATTTGTCTCAAGAGCTGGAGGAGTGTAAAGCCCAGCTAAGGGCCACAGTTGCCGGAATGGAGGAATCCAAGAAGGCCTCATCTGGTAATATTTTTCTCGATAGTAAACGTGATTGTGTGTACCAGTTAGTATTTGGCATGTTTGGAAATCTAACACTAGATTCCACAGGCAATCCCGGAGTGAATCCGGAGATCCTGCAAGAGGATGAACAACGAGCTCAACAACAACTAAAGGCCGGCGAGCGTGTACTTACACGGGTCAGGCGAGAGAAAAACGATCTCCAGGATGCCAATACCTGGCTAGGCATGGAATTGAAAGATGTTCGGGCCCAGCTTGCGGACTCCGTGAAGGAGAACAGGAGGCTTCAGCGTGGCATTTTTAGTATGCGCTCAAATGAACCTTTATATAGTTCGGCAAAGAAACAGGCTAACAGAGTTATGTCTGTAGGTATGCTGACTGGTCGTCTCGAAGAGGAGATGCCCGGATCCACAGGAGATCTTCTGCAAGAGTTTTCGCAACTACACGAACAAGTTCGGCAGGTAATGCAGGGTGTCGCCCCGGCCTTGTGGTCATTCGGCTCCCTGCCAGGAAGCATGGGGGAGCTTGTACATCTTCTCAAGGGAGCGCGGCGGCGCTTCCAATTATGGAAGATATCTGCCTGTCGACAAGGTGCGAGGGAAGCTTGGGCCATGGTAAAAACACGGTACACCAAGCTTGATCCGAATCACATGGCCCGGGTCGGACCTGTAGGGTCAGGTGGGAAAGAGATTTCCGTTAGTCTGGTATATGACCAGGTAGGATTAGCCGCAAAGTATTCCCAATAGGATTGTAGGCTAGACAGCCTGTTGGATGGTATAGTAGAAGAATTTAGCCAGTCTAAGTGACTGTGTACTTCAATTGACATATTTTGTCCCTAGCCGGATTGTAAATCATTTGTCATGGCGGACCTTTTCACTTCAGCCTCCGGACCCGACAGTCCAGAGTGCTTCCGAATACCCGCTCAGTTATGTAAACCGGGGTACACATGGAAACCAGGCGTAGGGGTGATACGTCTCCAACATATATATAATTTTTGATTGTTCCATGCTATTATATTACCCCTTTTGTATGCTTATGGGCTTTATTTTACACATTTATATCATTTTTGGGACTAACCTACTAACCGGAGGCCCAGCCCATATTGCTATTTTTTTGCCTATTTCAGTATTTCGAAGAAAAGGAATATCAAACAGAGTCCAAACAGAATGAAACCTTCGAGAGCGTGATTTTTGGAATGAACGTGATCCGGAGAGCTTGGAGTGCAAGTCAAGAAGCTTTTGAGGGCCCCACGAGATAGGGGGCCGCGCCCCCCCTTGTAGGGCGTGCCCCCTGTCTCGTGGGCCCCTCGGGCGGCCACCGATGTACTTCTTCCTCCTATATATACCTACGTACCCCGAAAACATCCAAGGGCACCACGAAACACAATTTCCACCACCGTAACCTTCTGTATCCGCGAGATCCCATCTTGGAGCCTTCGCCGGCACTCTGCCAGAGGGGGAATCGACCATGGAGGGCCTCTACATCAACATCTTTGCCCCTCCGATGAGTTGTGAGTAGTTTACCACAGACCTACGGGTCCATAGTTATTAGCTAGATGGCTTCTTCTCTCTTTTTGGATCTCAATACAATGTTCTCCCCCTCTCTTGTGGAGATCTATTCAATGCAAACTCTTTTTGCGGTGTGTTTGTCGAGATCCGATTGTGGGTTTATGATCAAGTTTATCTATGAATAATATTTGAATCTTCTCTGAATTCTTTTATGTATGATTGAGTTATCTTTGCAAGTCTCTTCAAATTATCAGCTTGGTTTGGCCTACTAGATTGGTCTTTCTTGCCATGGGAGAAGTGCTTAGCTTTGGGTTAAATCTTGCAGTGTCCTTACCCTCTGACAGAAAGGGTTGCAAGGCACGTATTGTATTGTTGCCATCGAGGATAACAAGATGGGGTTTACATCATATTGCATGAGTTTATCCCTCTACATCATGTCATCTTGCTTAATGCGTTACTCTGTTCTTATGAACTTAATACTCTAGATGCAGGCAGGAGTTGGTCGATGTGTGGAGTAATAGTAGTAGATGCAGGCAGGAGTTGGTCTACTTGTTATGGACGTGATGCCTATATACATGATCATGCCTAGATAATCTCATAACTATGCGCTTTTCTATCAATTGCTCGACAATAATTTGTTCACCCACCGTAATACTTATGCTATTTGAGAGAAGCCACTAGTGAAACCTATGGCCCCAGGGTCTATCTCTTATCATATTTGCTTTCAATCTACTTCTATTTGCATCTTTACTCTTTTTGCATCTATATCATAAAATACCAAAAATATATCTATCTTATCATACTATCTTTATTAGATCTCACTTTCGCAAGTGGCCGTGAAGGGATTGACAACCCCTTTATTGCGTTGGTTGCGAGTTCTCAGTTTGTTTGTGTAGGTGCATGGGACTTTTGAGGAGCCTCCTACTGGATTGATACCTTGGTTCTCAAAACTGAGGGAAATACTTACGCTACACTTTGCTGCATCACCCTCTCCTCTTCGAGGAAAACCAACACAAGCTCAAGACGTAGCAAGAAGGATTTCTGGCACCGTTGCCGGGGAGGTCTTCGCTCAAGTCAGGACATACCAAGTACCCATCACAAACCCATCTCCCTCGCATTACATTATTTGCCATTTGCCTCTCGTTTTCCTCTCCCCCACTTCACCCTTGCCGTTTTATTCGCCCACTCTTTCTCAATATCCTCCTCTCTTTTTCGCTCGCTTTCTTCCACCTTGCTTTTGTTTGCCGCTATGTTTGAAATTGGGGAGATTATCGTCGATATGGACAATAATGATAACACAGAAAATACCGAGGCTCCGGCCGATGAACCCCCTATCTTGCATACTAAAAAGTTTCGAATCGGTAGTGGTAACATCATTGGCAGAGGTGTTATTCAAGATTTCTTTACTTGTGCCGGTGCTTTATCTTCCATGGGTTGTTCTATTCTTCATAGAACCAATAGTCTTGCGGATGCTATCGCTATGCTTGTAGTTGAACTTGAAAGACAATTTATGCATATGCATCCTTGCATACAAAGAATTTTCCTAGAATTCTCTAATATTGAGCATTCTTCTGTTAAGCGCGTTGTTACTATATTTTTGGCTCTAGTTTAGATTTATCATAAGAGAGTCCAAAGAAATCTTTGCGCACTATAGGTGGACGCCGGTCGTCCTCCCATAGAAGCGAGCCTCTATGATCAAGAGGAAATTAGACGTTTTCAATCTTCAGACTATGTCGCTTTTAATGAAAACCTTAGAAAAAAGGTTCCTACCAATGTCTTGGTTGATTGCATTAACGAGCTTAATAATGATTTTTCCCTTCGAAATAATGAGCTATGATACTCTCTTGTGTATAGGCTCACAAGATTTTGCCAAAAGAATGCTTTTAGCGATGAAATAGTTGTGCACTATGAAGGGCCAAAGGAGGAACCCGTTCCTCCTGTGATTGATCTTGGGGATTTTTGTCCCACTAAATTTAGCCCTTTTGATTACTTTTGCTTGCCTCAAAGGAAACTTTCTGTCGAACGTAGAGAATATGAGATGAGCTTTCAAGATCTATCTTATTATTACTGCACTACTTAGATCTATCTTTGCTTTTATGCCTAGCTAGGGGCGTTAAACAATAGCGCTAGTTGGGAGGCAACCCAATTTTCTTTATGGTTTTTGTTTTTGCTCGTGTTTAGTAATAGATGCATCGAACTTCTGTTTAGATGTGTTTTTATCTTTTAATTAGTGTTTGTGCCAAGTAGAACCTATAGGATAACCTACAATGATAGTTGATTTGATTCTGCTGAAAAACAGAAACTTTGCGCGCACAAATATAATTTTGTTAAATCACAGGAACGTGCTTTTGCGTTGATTCTTTTTTCTTATGTTCACTAAACAAATTTTCCAGGACTTCCTATTTTGGTAGGAGTTTTAGAGTTCCATAAGTTTGCATTAGTTACAGATTGCTACAGACTGTTCTGTTTTTGACAGATTCTGTTTTTCGTGTGTTGTTTGCTTATTTCAATGCATCTATGGCTAGTAATTCAGTCTATGAACCATAAAGAAGTTGTAATACAGTAGGTTTAACACCAAATTAAATAAATAATGAGTTCATTGCAGTACCTTATGTGGTGGTTTTGTTTTCTTTCACTAACGGAGCTTATAAGATTTCCTGTTGAGTTTTGTGTTGTGAAGTTTTCAAGTTTTGGGTAAAGCTTTTATGGACTATGGAATAAGGAGTGGCAAGAGCCTAATCTTGGGGATGCCCATGGCACCCCAAGATATTCAAGAATAGCCAAAAGCCTAAGCTTGGGGATGCCCCGGGAAGGAATCCCCTCTTTCGTCTTCGTTCATTGGTAACTTTACTTGGAGCTATATTTTTATTCGCCACATGATATGTGTTTTGCTTCGAGTGTCGTGTATTATATTAGTCTTTGCTTTTTAGTTTACCACAATCATACTTGCTGTACACACATTTTGGTAGAAGCCTAATTGATTAGAATTTTCTAGAATACTCTATGTGCTTCACTTATATCTTTTGAGCTTGATAGTTTTTGCTCTAGTGCTTCACTTATATCTTTTAGAGCACGGTGGTGTCTTAATTTTGAAGAAATTTCTAGTCTCTCATGCTTCACTTATATTATTTTGAGAGTCTTTTATAACAGCATGGTATTTGCTATGATCTTAAAAGTTGGTCCTAGAATGATGAGCATCCAAGTTGGGTATAATAAAAATTATCATAGAAAGTGAATTGGATGCTATGATCAACTTGATGCTTGATAATTGTTTTGAGATATGGAGGTAGTGATGTTAAAGTCATGCTAGTTGGGTGATTATGAATTTAAAGAATGCTTGTGTTGAAGTTTGTGATTCCCGTAACATGCACGTATGGTGAACCGCTTTGTGATGAAGTTGGAGCACAATTTTATTTATTGATTGTCTTCCTTATGAGTGGCGGTCGGGGACGAGCAGTGGTCTTTTCCTACCAATCTATCCCCCTAGGAGCATGCGCGTAGTGCTTTGATTTCTGATGACTTCTAAATTTTTGCAACAAGTATATGAGTTCTTTTGATTAATGTTGAGTCCATGGATTATACGCACTCCTTCACCCTTCCACCATTGCTAGCCTCTCTTGTACCGTGCAACTTTTGCCGGTACCATATGCCCACCATTTACCTTCCTCAAAACAGCCACCATACCCACGTATTATGGCATTTCCATAGCCATTCCGAGATATATTGCCATGCAACTTTCCACCGTTCCGTTCATATGACACATATTACTTTTGTCATATTGCTTTTTGCATGATCATGTAGTTGACATTGTATTTGTGGCAAGGCCACCTTCATAATTTTCATACATGTCGCTCTTGATTCATTGCATATCCCGGTACACCGCCGGAGGCATTCATATAGAGTAATATATTGTTCTGGCTTTGAGTTGTAAATCCATAAAAGTGTGATGATCTTCATTATTAGAGCATTGTCCTAGTGAGGAAAGGATGATGAAGACTATGATTCCCCCACAAGTCGGGATGAGACTTCAGACTTTACAAAAAGGAAAAAAAAGAAGGCCAAAGAAAAGAAAAAAAAGAAGAAAATAAAAAAAAAATGAGAGGAAAAGAGAGAAAGGACAATGCTACTATCTTTTTTTCCACACTTGTGCTTCAAAATAGCACCATGATCTTCATGTTAGAGAGTCTCATATGTTGTCACTTTCATATACTAGTGGGAATTTTTCATTATAGAACTTGGCTTGTATATTCCAATGATGGGCTTCCTCAAAAGTGCCTTAGGTCTTCGTGAGCAAGCAAGTTGGATGCACCCCACTTAGTTTCTTTTGTTGAGTTTTCATATATTTATAGCTCTAGTGCATCCGTTGCATGGCAATCCCTACTCACTCACATTGATATCTATTAATGGGCATCTCCATAGCCCATTGATATGCCTAGTTGATGTGAGACTATCTTCTCCTTTTTGTCTTCTCCACAACCACCATTCTATTCCACATATAATGCTATGTCCATGGCTCACGCTCATGTATTGCGTGAAAGTTGAAAAAGTTTGAGATTATTAAAGTATGAAACAATTGCTTGGCTTGTCATCGGGGTTGTGCATGATTAAATACTTTGTGTGATGAAGATAGAGCATAGCCAGACTATATGATTTTGTAGGGATAACTTTCTTTAGCCATGTTATTTTGAGAAGACATGATTACTTTGATTAGTATGCTTGAAGTATTACTATTTCTTATGTCAATATGAACTTTTATTTTGTATTCATTGGATCTGAACATTCATGCCACAATAAAGAAAATTACATTATGAATTATGCTAGGTAGCATTCCACATCAAAAATTTCTTTTTTATCATTTACCTACTCGAGGACGAGTAGGAATTAAGCTTGGGGATGCTTGATACGTCTCCAACGCATCTATAATTTTTGATTGTTCCATGCTATTATATTACCCCTTTTGGATGCTTATGGGCTTTAGTTTACACATTTATATCATTTTTGGGACTAACCTACTAACCGGAGGCCCAGCCCATATTGCTGTTTTTTTGCCTATTTCAGTATTTCGAAGAAAAGAAATATCAAACGGAGTCCAAACGGAATGAAACCTTCGGGAGCGTGATTTTTGGAATGAACATGATCCGGAGAGCTTGGAGTGCAAGTCAAGAAGCTTCCGAGGGCCCCATGAGATAGGGGCCGCCCCCCCTGTAGGGCGCGGCCCCTGTCTCGTGGGCCCCTCGAGCGGCCACCGACGTACTTCTTCCTCCTATATATACCTACGTACCCCGAAAACATCCAAGGGCACCACGAAACACAATTTCCACCGCCGTAACCTTCTGTATCCGTGAGATCCCACGTTGGAGCCTTCGCCGGCACTCTGTCAGAGGGGGAATCGACCACGGAGGGCCTCTACACCAACATCTTTGCCCCTCCGATGAGTTGTGAGTAGTTTACCAGAGACCTACGGGTCCATAGTTATTAGCTAGATGGCTTCTTCTCTCTTTTTGGATCTCAATACAATGTCCCCCCCCTCTCTTGTGGAGATCTATTCAATGTAAACTCTTTTTGCGGTGTGTTTGTCGAGATCCAATGAATTGTGGGTTTATGATCAAGTTTATCTATGAATAATATTTGAATCTTCTCTGAATTCTTTTATGTATGATTGAGTTATCTTTGCAAGTCTCTTCGAATTATCAGTTTGGTTTGGCCTACCTGATTGGTCTTTCTTGCCATGGGAGAAGTGCTTAGCTTTGGGTTCAATCTTGCGGTGTCGTTACCCAGTGACAGAAAGGGTTGCAAGGCACGTATTGTATTGTTGCCATTGAGGATAACAAGATGGGGTTTACATCATATTGCATGAGTTTATCCCTCTACATCATGTCATCTTGCTTAATGCGTTACTCTATTCTTATGAACTTAATACTCTAGATGCAGGCAGGAGTCGGTCGATGTGTGGAGTAATAGTAGTAGATGCAGGCAGGAGTCGGGCTACTTGTTATGGACGTGATGCCTATATACATGATCATGCCTAGATAATCTCATAACTATGCGCTTTTCTATCAATTGCTCGACAGTAATTTGTTGACCCACCATAATACTTATGCTATCTTGAGAGAATCCACTAGTGAAACCTATGGCCCCTGGGTCTATCTCTTATCATATTTGCTTTCAATCTACTTTTATTTGCATATTTACTCTTTTTGCATCTATATCATAAAATACCAAAAATATATCTATCTTATCATACTATCTTTATTAGATCTTACTTTCACAAGTGGCCGTGAAGGGATTGACAACCCCTTTATTGCGTTGGTTGCGCGTTCTCAGTTTGTTTGTGTAGGTGCGTGGGACTTTTGAGGAGCCTCCTACTGGATTGATACCTTGGTTCTCAAAACTGAGGGAAATACTTACGCTAGAGTTTGCTGCATCACCCTCTCCTCTTCGAGGAAAACCAACGCAAGGTCAAGACGTAGCAAGGGGTCACAAGTGCTTGAACAGACAAGTACCCAACTAGCTATGTTATATTACATGGATAGTAAGAAACATCTTCCAGGGAGAATAGTTCCGTTAAGGGTTCCTTTCCCTGGGTATGCATGCATTAATGTGCATGTCCGAACTGTAAATAGAGACACAATATATGAAACATCTAGGGGTTTGTATTGTAATAGGTAAGAAACATCTTTACTTCACCGACCGAATATTCTCTTAAGAATGCTAGCTTTCGGCTTCACCCAGTCTGAGGTACACGTCCGGCGTACCCGGCAGTAACAATCGCAGAGGTGCTCCCCTTATGCCCTAGCCGAACTAACGGGAACGTAGGGCATAAACACAGGAGCCAGGCAACCCAGCTTGGCCAAAACTTAAGTCATATCGATGCATATAATGGTGAAAAAAAGGTACATATGGAAAAGTGACGCATATGCAGTGGGAATGATGCCCTGAAGGTAATTGTATTTAAGCTTCTGTATAAGAAGCCCCCAGGTATAGTGAGCGCGCATTTTTGAAAATTAGCATGTTAAGAGTGTGTAGTCGAGTCACACATAAAGCCTTAGAGCCATAGAGGGAAAGAGAGAGGATATAATAAATAAAAAAGGCGGAGGAAAGGAGACGAACACAGAGTTCGGCACTAGGCGTAGAATCTTCGGAGTCTGGCCGCGTTCCATGGGTTTGGCTCGAGTCGATTATCAGATGCATCACGCAGACGGTACGCTCCTCCGGTGAGAACTTTATCAATGATGAAGGGACCCTCCGACTTGGGCTTGAGCTTGTCCTTTTTCTTCTCCGGTAGGCGTAGAACTAGTTCGCCAACTTTATAAGTTTTGGCCCGTACTTCTCTGCTTTGATACCTTCGAGCCTGTTGCTGATAGAATGCGTAATGGGCCTTTGCGACGTCACACTCCTCCTCCAGGTCATCTAAACTGTCCTGCTGATCAAGCTCGGCTTCTCTCTGTTCGTACATGCGCACTCGAGGTGAGTCATGAATGATATCGCAGGGCAATACCGCCTCTGCGCCATACACCATAAAAAATGGTGTGTATTCGGTAGTGCGATTCGGCGTGGTTCGCAGCCCCCATAGTACGGAGTCGAGCTCCTCGACCCAGTGCGAATCTGATTCCTTCAATGATCGCACTAGTCTGGGTGTGATGCCGCTCATAATAAGATCATTTGCTCGTTCGACTTGACCGATTGTTTGGGGGTGATAGACGAAGGCGTAATCAAGCTTAATGCCCATGTTGCTGCACCAAGTTTTCACCTCGGCAGCTGTGAAGTTGGAGCCATTATCGGTGATGATGCTGTGGGGGACACTGTAATGGTGTACAACCCCTGATATGAAGTCTATCACTGGTCCAGATTCGGCCATTTTAACTGGTTTGGCTTCTATCCATTTGGTGAATTTATCCACCATGACCAACAAGTATTTTTTCTTATGGCTTCCTCCTTTAAGGGGACCATATCGAGCCCCCAGACCACAAAGGGCCAAGTTATGGGGATTGTATGGAGAGCGGTAGGTGGCATATGGCTTTGATTTGCAAAAAGCTGGCAACCGACGCAATGTTGGACGAAGTCCTATGCGTCTGCTCGGGTTGTCGACCAGTAGAAACCTGTACGGAAGGACTTGCTTACAAGGGCCCGAGCTACGACGTGGTGGCCACTAAGTACAACATGAATTTCGGCCAAGAGTTGCCGCCCTTCCTCTTTGGAGATGCACCTTTGCAGCACTCCGGTCATGCTTTTCTTATAAAGCTCTCCCTCGTGGAACTTATAGGCTTTAGAGTGCCGCACAACGCAACGTGCCTCGTTTTGGTCCTCGGGGAGTTCTTGCCTATTTAGGTAGGCTAAGAAGGGTTCTGTCCACGGGGCGATGACAACCATGATCACGTGGGTCGAAGGTGTTGTTTCGGTGGTGGAGCCTCCGATTATGTCAGTGTGTTCGGGATCTGGGGTTGTGGTCGGATCCGGACTAGTATTGCCGGTCTCCCCTTGCCACACCACGGATGGCTTGAAAAGCCTTTCCAAGAAGATATTAGGCAGGACGGGGTCGTGTTTAGCGCCGATGCGGGCGAGGATATCCGCCACTTGGTTGTTTTCTCGGACCACATGATGTAATTCGAGCCCCTCGAACTGAGCTGACATTTTGAGGACGGCATTGCGGTAAGCCACCATTTTCGGGTCCTTGGCGTCAAAGTCTCCATTTATTTGAGATATTGCAAGGTTCGAATCCCCCCGCACCTCTAGGCATTGAATGCCCATGGAGACCGCCATCCGAAGACCGTGCAACAGAGCCTCATATTTGGCTGCATTGTTGGAGTCTGTGTATAGTATTTGTAGTACGTATTGGACTGTATCTCTGGTGGGGGATGTCAGGACAACGCACGCTCCCAGACCAGCCAGCATCTTGGAGCCGTCAAAGTGCATGATCCAATTGGAGTATGCACCGTAATCTTTAGGGAGTTCGGCTTCTGTCCATTTGGCGACGAAGTCAGCGAGTACTTGCGACTTAATGGCTCGCCATGGTTTGTATATGATGTCGAATGGGAGGAGCTCGATAGCCCACTTAGCAATCCGGCCCATGGCATCGCGGTTATTTATTATATCATTGAGTGGTACTTCGGAGGCCACCGTGATTGAACACTCTTGAAAGTAGTGTCATAGTTTCCGGGATGCCATGAAGACCGCGTATGCTATCTTTTGATAATTTGGGTACCGTGACTTGCATGGAGTGAGGGACAGTGGATATGTAGTATACCGGCTTTTGAAGTAGGAACTTATGTCCGTCCTCCTCTCATTCGATGATGAGCACTGCGCTTACAACTTGGTGTGTTGCAGCTATATATAACAACATGGGTTCGCCGATGTTTGGTGTAGCCAGGATTGGATTGCTGGCCAAGAGGGCCTTTATTTCTTCCAGTCCGACCGTAGCCACCTATGTCCACTCGAAGTGTTCGGTGCCTCGAAGAAGGCAGTAGAGAGGTAGTGCCTTTTCTCCCAATCGAGAGATAAAGCGGCTTAAGGCAGCCACACATCCAGTTAACTTCTGGATTTGTTTGAGGTCTGTTGGGGTAGCCAACTATGACAGAGCTCGGATTTTAGCCGGATTTGCTTCAATTCCTCTATTGGAAACGATGAATCCCAGGAGATTTTCGGCAAGGACGCCGAAAACGCATTTCTCCGGGTTGAGCTTGATGTCATATGTTCAGAGATTGTCGAACGTAAGCCTCAGGTCGTCTATTAAAGATTCGACGTGTCTGGTTTTGATGACCACGTCATCTACGTATGCCTCAACTGTTTTGCCGATTTGTGTTTCCAGGCATGTCTGAATCATGCGTTGATAGGTTGCACCGACATTTTTGAGCCTGAAAGGCATGGTGTTAAAGTAGAAAGGGCCCTATGGAGTTATGAATGCCATTGCGGCTTGATCGGAATCCACCATCTTGATTTGATGGTACCCAGAGTATGCGTCGAGGAAGCACAATGAGTCGTGTCCCGCGGTAGCGTCGATGATTTGATCGATACGGGGGATGGGGAAGGGATCCTTGGAGCAAGCCTTATTGAGGTCCTTGAAATCGACACATAGGCGCCAGGATTTGTCCTTCTTTGGTATCATCACCAGGTTTGCTAGCCAGTCCAGATGTTTTATTTATCTGATGAATCCGGCCTCTAGTAACTTGGCTAGCTCCTCTCCCATGGCTTGTCGCTTAGGTTCTGAAAAACGCCGAAGAGTCTGCTTGACCGGCTTGTATCCCTTCAGTATGTTTAGGCTATGCTCGGCCAGCCTGCGTGGGATACCTGGCATGTCTGAAGGATGCCAGGCGAAGATGTCCCAATTCTCGCGCAAGAACTCTCGCAGTGCAGCGTCTATTGTGGGGTTCAGCTGTGCCCCGATGGATGCTGTTTTTGTAGAGTCCGTTGGGTGGACTTGGAATTTGACTATTTCGTCCACTGGTTTGAAAGAGGTGGACTTGAATCGTTTGTCGAGTATCACGTCGTCCCTGTCCACTATGGAGCGTATCATGGATAGTTCTTCGGCCGCGAGGGCTTCGGATAATGCCTCAAGGGCCAGGGCGGCGGTTTTGTTTTCGGTGCGGAGTGCGATGTCTAGATCACTGGCTAGAGTGATGATTCCATTGGGCCCGGGCATCTTGAGCTTCGTGTACCCATAATGGGGTATAGCTTGGAAGCTCGTGAATGCCTCCCGCCCTAAAAGGGCGTGGTATCCGCTACTGAACGGGGCCACTTGGAATGTGATTTCTACGGACCTGTAAGTCTCCAGTGTGCCGGATACCACATCTAGTGTGATTTTTCCCGCGCATTGTGCCTCCCGACTAAGGATAATTCCCCTGAATGTCATGTTGCTTTGCTCAATGCGGCTCTTGTCTATTTCCATTTTCTTGAGAGTTTCCTCATAAATGAGGTTTAATCCGCTGCCGCCGTCCATGAGCACTTTAGTAAGCCGGAAGCCATCCACAATTGGACTAGGACCAAAGTGGCTGGTGCTCGGACTGTTCAGAATTGAGGTTCGTCACTGGCATTGAAGGTTATGGCCATGTCGTTCCATGGATTTGTTGCTGCAACATGGTAGACTTCAGCGAGGCTGTGGAGTGCTTGCTTGCGCCTGTTATTTCAGGCAAAAGTCTCGAAGACTGTCAATAGTGTATTGTTATTTTCTGCGGGATGATGCTCTGCGGTATCGTTGATGAGGAGATCCTCGCTGCTCTTGGCCACCTGTCGGAGTATCCAACATGCTCTAAGGCTGTGTGTTGGTTTGGTATCCGGTGTGGTGTGAATTTTGCATGGCCCATTGAGCCATCCTCCAATACGGTTCCGTGCTCTGAAGTGGGCTTTGGTTTCTTTGTAATTGGATCGGGTGACTTGCGAGAGTGCACCCTTTTAGTTCGTTTGAGGGGTTTAGTGAGAGCCGGAGGATCCCAGAATTTTGCTTGGGTTTTCCAGGTGCTTTCCATCGCATAGTACTTCTGTACTATGGCCGCCAAGTCAGCGAAGTGTGCTATATCACGGTGACTTATGGCGTTGAGGATTCCCTTGTCCGTGCAATTTTTGCAAAAGAATGAGATTGTGTCTTCCTCGCGATAGTCCTTGACCTTGTTCAATACAAGGAGGAATTTGGCCCAAAAGTGATGTACTGTCTCTTGGGGCTCTTGTATAATGTGGGAAAGATCGCTTGTATCTGGGTGGGTGGGTAGATTTAAGTCCAAACCCTGACCCGATCTGAGACCCAGGGGCAGAGGAGCTTCCGAGCTTGACAATTTGGGCTCTGGGATGTTCCCAATTTTTTTGGCCCGCTGTCCGATTCTAGGTTCGGAGCTTGGGCCATGTCCTCCCGTAGATGGGTATCCGGACATAGTTTGTCCTCAAAATAGAGGAAGAATCGCAGCATTGCTCCTCGACCACCACTATCTGATGGGTGACCGGCGGAGAGTTAATCTCTATTTGGTCGGGTTTAAGCCTGATCCGATCATAGTCCATAGCGACTCCCAAGGCAGCAATGCGATCCAAAAGCTCGTTTAGGAAGGAGAGCTCCATTGGATCCATCTGCTCGGTGAATTCTGAGCTGACATGGAGGCTATTTTTGATGACCCGAGAAGTCATCGTCAGCGCGGCGGCCGAACGGGCGGTCATGATGAAGCCGCCTAGTCGGAGAGTTTGGCCTAAAGCCAGGGCTCCCCCAGCGATGATGTTGTCCTTGATAACAAGGCGATCCATCAAGCCTTAACGTGACGACACCGTGGAACTCTCAATGAAAGCACCAATGTCGGTGTCAAAACTTGCGGATCTCGGGTAGGGGGTCCCGAACTGTGCGTCTAAGGCTAATGGTAACAGGAGGCGGGGGACATAATGTTTACCCAGGTTCGGGCCCTCTCAATGGAGGTAATACCCTACTTCCTGCTTGATTGATCTTGATGATATGAGTATTGCAAGAGTTGATCTACCACGAAATCATAGAGGCTAAATCCTAGAAGCTAGCCTATGATTATGATTGTTGTTGTCCTACGGACTAAACCCTCCGGTTTATATAGACACCGGAGGGGGCTAGGGTAACACAGAGTCGGTTACAGAGGAGGAGATCTACATATCCGAATTTCCAAGCTTGCCTTCCACGCAAAAGAGAGTCCTATCCGGACACGGGACAAAGTCTTCAATCTGGTATCTTCATAGTCCAACAGTCCGGCACAAGTACATAGTCTGGCTGTCCGAGGACCCCCTAATCCAGGACCCCCTCAGTAGCCAACTGTCACAAAGCTTGGATTTTGGCCGGGTTTGCTTCAATTCCTCTATTAGAAACGATGAAGCCCAGGAGCTTTCCGGCAGGAACGCCGAAAATGCATTTTCCGGATTGAGCTTGATGCCATATGTTTGGAGATTGTCGAACGTGAGCCTCAGGTCGTCTATTAAAGATTCGACGTGTCTGGTCTTGATGACAACGTCGTCTATGTATGCCTCAACTATTTTGCCAATTTGTTTTCCCAGGCATGTCTGAATCAGGCGTTGGTAGGTTACACCGGCGTTTTTGAGCCCGAAAGGCATGGTGTTGAAACAGGAAGGGCCGTATGGAGTGATGAATGCCGTTGCGGCCTGATCGGACTCCGCCATCTTGATTTGATGGTATCCGGATTATGCGTCGAGGAAACACAGTGAGTCGTGTCCTATGGTAGCGTTGATGATTTCATCGATGCGGGGGAGAGGGAAGGGATCCTTGGGGCAAGCCTTGTTGAGGTCCTTAAAATCGACACATAGGCGCCAGGATTTGTCCTTCTTTGGTACCATCACCAGGTTTGCTAGCCAATCCGGGTCTTTTATTTCTCTGATAAATCTGGCTTCCGGTAGCTTGGCTAACTCCTCTCCCATAGCTTGTCGTTTAGGCTCTGAAAAGCGCCGTAGTGTTTGCTTGACCGGCTTGTATCCCTTCAATATGTTTAGGCTATGCTCGGCCAGCCTGTGTGGGACCCCTGGCATGTCTGAAGGGTGCCAGGCAAAGATGTCCCAATTCTTTTGTAAGAACGCCCACAATCCGGCATCGATTGTGGGGTTCAGTTGTGCCCCGATGGATGCTGTTTTTGTAGAGTCCATTGGGTGGACTTGGAATTTGACTATTTCGTCCGCTGGTTTGAAAGAGGTGGACTTGGATCATTTGTCGAGTATCATGCCGTCCCTGTCCACTGTGGAGCATAGTGCAGTTAGTTCTTCGGCCGCGAGGGCTTCAGATAGTGCCTGAAGGGCTAGGGCGGCTGTTTTATTTTCGGCGCGGAGTGCTATGTCCGGATCACTGGCTAGAGTGATGATTCCGTTGGGCCCAGGCATCTTAAGCTTCATGTACCCATAACGGGTATAGCTTGGAAGCTCGCGAATGCGTCCCGCCCTAAGTGGGCATGGTATCCACTACTGAACGGGGCCACTTGGAATGTTATCTCTTCGGACCTGTAATTCTCCGGCATGCCGAATACCACATCGAGTGTGATTTTTCCCGCACATCATTCCTCCCAACTAGGAATAATTCCTCTGAAGGTCATGTTGCTTTGCTCAATGCGGCTCTTGTCTATTTCCATTTTGTTGAGAGTTTCCTCGTAGATGAGATTTAATCCGCTGCCACCATCCATGAGCACTTTAGTAAGACGGGATCCGTCCACAATTGGACTAAGGACAAAAGCAGCTGGTGCTCAGACTGTTCGGAATTGAGGTTCATCACTGGCATTGAAGGTTATGGCCGTGTCATTACATGGATTTATTGCTGCGACGTGGCAGACTTCGGCGAGGCCGCGGAGTGCTCTCTTGCGCATGTTATTTGAGGCAAAAGTCTCAAAGATTGTCAACATTGTACTGTTGCTTTCTGCAGGATGATGCTCTGCGGTATCATTAATGAGGAGATCCTCGCCACTCTTGGCCACCTACCGAAGTATTCAAGATTCTCTAAGGCTGTGTGTTGGTATGGTATCCGGTGTGGTATGAATTTTGCATGGCCCATTGAGCCATCCCTCCAATATGGTTCCACGCCCTATAGTGGGCTTTGGTTTCTTTGTAATTGGATCGGGTGACTTGCGAGAGTACACCCTTTTAGTTCGGACGAGGGGTTTAGTGAGAGCCGGAGGGTCCCAGAATTTTGCCTGAGTTTTCCAGGCGCTTTCCATTGCACAGTACTTTTGTACTATGGCCGCCAAGTCAGCAAAGTGTGATATGTCATGGCGACTTATGGCGTTGAGGATTCCCTTGTCCATGCAATTTTTGCAAAAGAATGAGATTGCATCTTCCTCGCGACAATCCTTGACCTTGCTCATTACAAGGAGGAATCTGGCCCAAAAGTGATGTATTGTCTCTTGGGATTGTTGTCTAATGTGGGAAAGATTGCTTGTATCTGGGTGGGTGGGAGGATTTAAGTCCGAACCCTGACCTGATCTGAGACCAAGGGACAGAGGAACTTCCGGACTTGGCAGTTCGGGTTCCAGGATGTTGCCAAATTTTTCTGGCCCGTTGTCTGATTCTAAGTTCAGAGTTTGGGTCATGTTCTCCCGTGAACGGGTATCCATCTTGGAGAGCTCGGGAATCCGGACATAGTTCGTCCTCAGAATAGAGGAAGAATCGCTGCATTGCTCCTCCACCAACGCTATCTGATGGGTGAACGGCGGAGAGTTAATCTCTCTTTGATCGGGTTTAAGCCCAATCCGATCATAGTCCGTAGCGACTCCCAAGGCGGTGATGCGATCCAAGAGCCCGTTCAAGGACAAAAGTTCCATTGGATCCATCTACTCGGTGTATTCTGAGCTGACGTGGAGGTTGTTTTTGATAACCCGAGAAGTCATCGTCGGCACGGCGGCTGAACGGATAGTCATGACAAAGCCGCCTAGTCGAAGGGTTTGGCCTAAAGCTAGGGCTCCCCCAGAGGTGAAGTTGTCCTCGATAGCAAGGCGAGCCATCAAACCTTTTTTCAACATCACAGTGGAACTCTCAATGAAAGCACCAATGTCGGTGTCAAAACCGGCGGATCTCGGGTAGGGGGTCCCGAACTATGCGTCTAAGGCTAATGGTAACAAGAGGTGGGGGACACAATGTTTACCCTGGTTCAGGCCCTCTCTATGGAGGTAATACCCTACTTCCTGTTTGATTGATCTTGATGATATGAGTATTACAAGAGTTGATCTACCACGAGATCGTAGAGGCTAAACCCTAGAAGCTAGCCTATGATTATGATTGTTGTTGTCCTACGGACTAAACCCTCCGGTTTATATAGACACCGGAGGGGGCTAGGGTTACACAGAGTCGGTTACAAAGAAGGAGATCTACATATCCGAATTGCCAAGCTTGCCTTCCATGCAAAGGAGAGTCCCACCCGGACACGGGACGAAGTCTTCAATCTTGTATCTTCATAGTCCAACAGTCCGGCTGTCCGAGGACCCCCTAATCCAGGACTCCCTCACCCGTGTACCCGCGTGTGCGTGCAAGGGAATGAGGGCGTGCATGGCGTGCGTGCACATCTTCGCTTTGTGCATGTACCGACAGTATGGCTCAGGGAGGACGAGTACATTCTTATGGAACCAGTAGCATGTCACTGTGATCAATGCACACAAGGAGGTCGCGACAACGCCTCCACATGTGCCACGTGGCTTCATGAACTGTAAGAGAGGCACTGTGTAGCGTGCCATTGGAATTCTAATTTATGTGTTTTGCACATACTCAAAGTACTAGTAAGGTACACGTGCATTACACGCATCAGATTTTGCAACCAAATTATGAATAAATACCACACTATAGCATGTAAGCTCTGAGTCATATATGCCTGATGTAGACCTTCATTTAATTCTTATAGTTCATCTCATTCAAAATCAATTAGTTTTTATAAAAAATCTAGGGCCTCTTGGATTCGTAGTATTTCTAAAAGGCGGGAATAGGAAAAACATGGGATTATAGTGGAATGTCGTCTTGAATCCTACATGATTGTATGAGTGTTTGATTGTGCACAGAACAAACGCAGAATTCTTTCAAAGAGGTTTGAGTGGATGGGATGTTTCCTATGAAATCTAGTGCAAATGAATCATATGGAAAAATTCCTATGGTTTACAATCCTACGAATCAAACAACCAAGATAGGAAAAATTCCTAAGGATTAGAATCCTCCAAAATTCCTTTGAGAATCCTTTGAATAAAATAAGCCCTTAATCTATTTTATGATTCATGGAATTGTGCGTTGTAAAGAATAAAGTAAAAGCAAATAATGGCAATTGAACTGAAAAAAGTTTGGGCAGTTATGATACGAAAGATTCTAGAACAAAGGAGAACCACTGTTGTTTTGAGGTTTGTGCATTATGCTTAAGTTCAACCATGGAGTTTGCTAGATTGTACATGTGGCAAAATCCGGTGGGGGGCTAGAAGATGGTGCGAGGGGCCGAGTGGAGGGAGACTATGAAGGAGTGCACAAGTGCGAGATCAATATTTAGAGAGAGGGGGCGAGAACGTGCGATGTTGCGTGCAGTGACGGAGCCATGAAAAATAAATGAGCTAGGGGGGCAAGCATTGCTAATCCTTTACGAGGAGGGTCAATTCATGAACTTAAACCATTTTTAGCAGCAATTGTCTAATGATCACATTCATATTAGCCTCGATATATAGTGATGTTAGGGGGGGGGGGCAGGGCCCTTGCTGCCCCCTGTCTTCACCATTGTGCGCGCATGTGAGAGATGAAGTTGAAGGCATGGATGATGAGAGGGGGACGTTGGATATATAATTAATGTGGGTGTAATAGCTATATATGTTAATCCTATATAGAGAGGTATAGATTGATCGATGTGGACGTGGGAAAGAGGGTGAGACCTCACTGGATATATCGATTGATCGGTTTGTGTGGAAAACTATGAAAGACCTAGCTATACACACACAGACATAGAGGAACATCGATCGTTGCGCATGCACGCGTGAGATAAAGAATGCCCGATATGATGGAGAGGGGATGTGTGTGGGTGTGTGCCTTCATGGGAGACCGACCTGAAGAAAAAGATTGCATGTGTGCGATGGATAATGTCGACTGGTAGTGTGTGTGCATCCATGCACGAGAGAAAGTTAGTGGTACAATTATAAAGAGAAGACGACTGCGTGGGTGTAAAAGACTAGGTGAGGTCATAATCAATGTAAAGTTGAATTCAAATATTTGAATAAGAGATCCTGATGTTTGAAACCCATGCATGCATGAATATAACGGAGATCTGCGTGGTGTGGTTTGGAAACGAGCATGTTGTAATGTATACACATTGAACAAGGTCAGACTGATTTGAATTTGAGATACCGATGGCAGACATCGTTTGGCCACGTCGCATCCGTGCATGGACACACTATTCTAATTGGAGATGATGGGTGGCTTTCGCATCACATATCTATATCTATACCCCTATATATATATATATATTATATTTTACATTTTTTTATATTGTGTGCGAGTTACTTTAACTTTAAAAGATGGTCATTGGATGAGGCGAATCCGATGGTCCAGAGATGGCAAATTTGAGCACTACTGACCGTTGGATATCATCTAGATTCCACCATATTTCGCCACATGTATAATCTAGAAGGCTCCATGGTTGAACTTAAGCATAATGCACAAACATCAAAACACAAGCACTTCTTCTTTGTTCTAGAATCTTCCATATCAGAATTGCCCAAATGTTTTCTACATGCCATTATTTGTTTTTACTTTATGTCTTACAACGCACAATTCCATGAATCTTAAAATAGATTAGCTTTCTTATAAAAACTAGATGATTTTTAATGAAATGAACTATAAGAATTAATCGAACATCTACATCATGAATATATGACTCAAAGCTTACATGCTATAATGTGGTATTTATTCATAATTTGGTTGCCAAATCTCATGTGTGCAATGCACGTGTACCTTACTCTAGTCTAAATGGTGTTTGTGTGTGTGTTGTGCGTGTTGAGGTGCAAATTGTCTTTTTTTGGGTACACGTTAAGCTTGTTCTTCCAAAATTTCAAGCCGTGCCTTGTTATACCGAAATTTCAAGCTAGCGTCTCTGTCTATCGTGCTGCGAAACTCCCGCCTCTTCAACCCGCGCCTTGTTACCCGAAATATTTAAGATATATCTTTGCTCATTGTGCTCCGACAACTCCCTCCATCTCAACCCGTGCCTTGCTATTCCAAAATTACAACGCGCGTGAAAACTCCCACCTCTGTGAAATCCCGACACGCGAAATGCCCGTGGTACCCCTGAACCGAAAGAACCGCCTCAAATCGGTGGGGGTACTTTCATAACTTACCCCACATTTCGGACAAGCGCGTCCCTAAGCCATGGTTCCCCACTCCCATCCCATCCGCCCACCCATTCGTACACCGAGGCCGCGAAAACCCGCGACGAAGCCCCACACCCTCCTCTGTCCGCCACCCAGCAGGAGACTCTTTCCCGACGATGTCATCCACAGCAACACCTCGACGTCCCTCATCCACCGTATCCGATGAGGACCCTCGTCGATCTCATCGTCCCGCCGGTTCAGCCACCCCGTCCTCCACCTCCAAGGAGCTGTCCTGATGTTCCCCTCGTCTCTTGCGCCACCTCCATCCCCACACCACCATCTTCACATGTACCACCGGAAGAGCATCATCATCACCGTTTCCTCAGATGAAGTTGTGGCCTAATCGGCGCCACCAAAGAGGTTGTACACTAATCACCGCATTTTCTTCTTGATTCGATCTCATGGTGCTGCCGGCGCTCGGTCCCAAGCCAACACGGTGCGGCTCCATCCACGGCGGCATCGCCGGCCACTTCCTCCACAATGTTGCTCCCTCGGCGGCGACGTCCACATTAGTAGGAGCTGCTGCTGCTTTAGCTCTCGCTCGCGCTGCTGCTCTGCTCTTTCTCTTGGTCCCCTGCCTGGTCTACTCTTGCTATTGCTCTTGCTCGTGCTGCTGCTCTCACTCTTGCTCTTGCTTGTGATGCTGCTCCAATTTAGCTACACTTCAGTCGACTGAATCGACTTTTGGGTCAGTCGATTTTCAGGGGGGGGGGGCTTGCCGGAGTGAAGGAAGAACCAGCCGCAGCGGGGAGGGGGGCTCCCGGAGAGGTACCCCACTATCTATCTTAGGGTTTAGGGTAGGGGCGGTGGTCGCCGACGGTGGTGGGGCGGTGGCGTGGGGATCGCCGGAGAAAAAGCTCGGCACAGAGGGGCCTAGAGGGATGGCCGGGGCAGCGGCGGACCGGCGATGGGGAGTGTTTTCGGGGCGGATGGGGCAGCGCAACACCGGCCGCGGGCAGCGGGGGGCTGCTATTTGGCCGGTGGTGGCTGGCAGTTCAGGGGGGTGAAGGTTGAAGATGAACTGCAGGCCCTTGATTTCGTATCCAACGGCTGCAAAATTGACTGACCAGAGATGAAAAAGTCAGTCGACTGACGTGTAGCCTCACCTTGCTAGTGCGTTGAGTTTCGACAGTAAAATTCAGTTTCGACAGCAAAATTCAGTTTCAACAGTTAAGTTCAGTTTCGACAGTTAAATTCAGTTTTGACAGTTAAGTTCAGAGATGAGCAACTGATGTATTTTACATCTAGAACTTTGTGGTTATGTATTTTACGTCATGTATTGGAGATGCTATTAGAATTCTACTCAAGTTAATGTTGTCTCTCTTGTCCTGCTTCAGCCTCGGCGTCGTACAACTCACCGGAGCTGCTCCAACGACGAAACCGTCCATCAGAGCAGAGCAGTACCTCGGGCTCCATCTCAGACGCCTAAGATCTTCTTCCCCTCCTCCGACAGCTAAGTCAGCCGACCCAATCACGCTGAGATCGACATGGCTTTGCCAAAGAGGTTATACACGTGTTGCATCTCTTTTTTACTCTACATGTTATATATATTGTCCACTGAGCAAACGTAGTAACGTGAAATACGATTATTTTATCCTACTATATGACAAGCAATGAGGTACCAGGCAACTTAGCTATCCGTGATGGACTCTATTGAACGCCATCATTATTTATCTCTGCGCGTTTGAGCTGTGCATTTGTCGATGGGCCTAGGAGTTGAGCTAGTAGGGCAGTGGCCTGGGTCCAAAGTAATAGAAATAGCACAAAAACATTTTTTTAGTGTAGGATTTTCCTTGCTCGAGCCTACCTACTAGAATCGCCAGTGCTTGAAAGGAAAAGTGAATGAAAAACATAGGAATTGGAAAGTTTCCTATGGTACTACTTTTCATGAATTTGGTGCAAAGGAATGGAGCAAAGGAAAACTGTAGGATTTGTTCCTTTAGTGTCTCCTTGAAAGAAAAATCATAGAAATTCTAATTTCCACTTGTCCTCCTTATCATATTCCTATTCATCAAGCACAAGACTAAGAGATGGTAGCATAGTAGCATTATAATCGTACATTTTCTTGTGGTTTGACTTAATCTCACCATGCTTTTTTGCATCCCGTGATCTTCCAATTCTTGTGAATCAAACACCCAGATTGGAAGAAATCCTGTGTTTTTAAATTCTCTGTTTTGCACGTGCATTCCTATCCTATTCCTGTCTATTTCCTACACCTGCATTGTTAGAATCCTCAAATTCAAACAAGCCCTTACACAATTACTTCTGTTACAGATATGTGTCAAAGAAAACCTTGTGTGGTTTGTCCTGCTCCTGCGGTGCTATGCTCCACCCCAGCTCAGCTGCTCCAATGATGGAAGGGTTCACCACAGCAGGGATCCGCTCTCCAGACTGTCTTTCCCCGCCTCAAATCTTCTTCCCCGCCGCCGGCAGCCACGACAACTGCATTACCATCATCAACTAAGCAGATGACCTTGAGGACTACATGGGTCTGCAAGAGAGGTCGCACTCTTCCGTGTTTGCTTACGTTATGATCACTTAATATGATGACATGCTTCATTATCGTCGTGTTCACCTATTAGACTATGAGTCAGGTCTAAACTAATGCTGAAACTTGAGTTTTTAAATGGTTGTGGGGTACATATTGGGGCAGCAATCAGTACTATCTGTCTACTATCTGGTTAATCTTGGGTGTCTACTATGAGTTTCATGTTGGGTGCAAACAAACATTAAAGGAGCCATTATCTGTATTTTTTAACTAAAGCTATTATCTACCTGCTATCATTGGTTTTGGGTCTATCCACAGTTTGCTACTTTTGAGATATGCCCTAGAGGCAATCATGTATGATGATATTTCCTATGTGTTTATGAATAAAGATAGTCCTTGGACATTATCAATGATGTATATCAGCAAGTACGTGACTTGTTTGTGGGACTATGCATTGTATGATGGCTATCCTAAAAGGTCCCTAGTCGAAAGGGCTGTGTGGACGTGCAGCCGACTAGACTAGCATATGACACGGTCGATGGCTTGGTCTCACTAGCCATGGAGCATTGGATGCTAACCGGATAATATGGACTTGGAAAGATCTGTTCGGATTCGACGTAGTCGGATCCGAGTCGAGATAAGGTCCGAGTCGGACAGACCCAACTATGAGACGCAGCGATATGTCATCTGTGAGTCTCTAGTACAACATATGTTCTATGTCCTAAGACCTGAGCTGACGCATGTACTCGGGATGGTGACAGACTTGCTTTGGGCTGACCAAACGCTACTTCGTGACTGGGTAGTTACAAAGGTAGGTTTCGGGTTTGTCCAGTCCCATGCTGTGAGACATGGTCGAGCAAGATGGGATTTGCCCCTCCAATCAGGAGAGATATACTCTGGGCCCCTCGTGTGATCCGACTAGGATAAGCATGGCCATGCGATAGGGATTATAAGATAATCCAGTTTGTGGTCAGTATCACTGGAATGAGAAAGAGGTCGGGCTAGCACAAGGATGATAGTCTCGCCTTGAGCCTGACAACATATATCGTGAGGCAAAGGGAACATAAGTGTGACACGTTGTACAGGTTCGCCTAACCAGCTTCATAGTCTGCTTGGTGGTCGGCATGCCTTGCTAGAGGCCGCTACCAACCTTGCAGTTCGGAGGTAATCCGAACTGCGACCAAGACGACTTGAACCTAAGGGGTCGCGCACTTAAGGGAAGGAACCTACGAGGTCGGTTCATAGGACACTGGTCGGATGTGATCCGAACTAGACTAGGAACGTGACCAAGTAGATTTTGGGCTTTAGGGTCCGTGCGAGGCCCAAGTGTTGAGCCTGTGACGGACACCTATATAAAGTGGAGGTGCGGCACACTCATGCGGTTGATCGCTTCGGCGTTGCGACTAGGGTTTGCATGTGTTGCAAATAGCCACCTCCACTCGCCGCCGACTGTGTGATCGGACCTAGCAGTCCACCGCACAGTGTTCCTCCTGCACGCGCGGATACCGTTAAAGGCGATGCACTTGCGCCGCTCCGACAAACTTGTACATGGGATCGGACGACCGACTGTTCGAGGGAGATTGGACGAGGAGGAGACAATCCACGCGGACGCGCTGCCCCAACTCTTCTTCCGCTGCACGACACTGCGCGTCTAGTGGTAACAAACTATGATCCATCTCCCGTAGCATGTTCTTGGTTGTTCTACGCATAGGAAATTTTAATTTGCAGTCGACGCACCCTACGGTAGATCCCAACAGTGGTATCAGAGCCTCTGCTATAGGATTTGGATTCAGATCATATGCATATTAGATATGTGGAGGCGGTAGATGAGATCTGTTGTCGTTGATAAGATCGGCTATGTGCACGGTTGATGTGATCAACTGCACATGGGGATCGTTGAGGCTATGTTTTCTGTCAATCGGGATCAATGAGGTCGTGACACAATCTACCCCTACCGGTCGGTCATCCGCCATCGGGGTTAAAAGTGAAATGTAAATCCGAATCAGATTCACGATGATCGATATGATCGGTCAGATCAAAAAATTCAGCGTGAACGGAGTTCAGATGTGATATGTGATTTCCGAAAACGTCGGGAGCTGCGCGTAGCGCCGTGTATTTCATACCCGACACACAAACCGGTATAATATGATTCTATGCATAACTTGTTTTGCAGGTTTGATGTGAATAGTATGGCTCATGTGTATGTGATGCATGTGTGTAATTTATACATGGCCTGTGTGTCATGTTTGTCAGCCGGCAGGAGCCAAAGTGCTGTCATTATATTGTATAACGACCTGCGTGTCGACTTGTGACTCTATGTAAATTCATTACTAGTTATAGTAGTTCGATAATAGAGATCAGGTTGATGGCTTGATGTCCCGGCGTGACAAACAAGATGGAGTTCGTAGATGGTCATTGGAGTCGGAGCCGACCTGAAAGAACATCCATGAAGGAGCCATACTATTTCACAATATGTGATTATTTGTGATTGTTATGCTTCTTTGTTTCTATGCATGTTAGAATGGTAGAAAGATCCCTCATGAATATCAAGCGAATTGCCATACCCGATGTTGCACCTTCGCATGTCAAGTACGTCTAGTAGTGGGCTCATAAAATTGGGGTGTTGCTGGGTGTCCTTGAACTAAAGGGTTCGTGTCGGACACGGACATGCACTGCGTCAGGTTAGCTTGACAAGCCTATCAAAACGGTTTTGGGCCTTGTGGCAAAGAAGGTTGGGAGACGGGGTATGAGATACCTTCCCGACAGATAGGAGTCGTATAGAGATACGATTAGCAAGGAGTTTCTTACCGGATAGGCATGTTGTCTAGCAGCGACGCTAAAGCTCACTAGTCGCATGTGCTAGTCCGATCCTGAATCACTGAGAGTTTGCGGAGGGATGCTGACTTCAGTGGGAGTATTTCTATTTAGGCTAGAACTACTCTACATAAACACATTGCTTAGTGATTGCATATTTTCTGTTGTAGATCAATGGCACCACCTGCCCAACCCAACTTTGCATTGAAATCAATTCTGGAAAAGGATAAACTGAATGGAACAAACTTTACCACCTGGTATAGAAATTTGAGAATTGTTCTCAAGCACGATAAAAAGGAACATGTTCTAGAGGATCCACTTCCAGAGGAACCTGCTGATAATGCTAATGCCACAACTAAGAATGCCTACCAGAAACTCGTTGATGAATCAACGGAGATCAGCTGTCTGATGCTGGCTTGTATGGAGCCCGATTTGCAACAGGATTTCGAAAATGTTGAGGCTTACGATATGATCGAGAGTCTCAAGAGCATGTTTCAGACACAGGCTAGGACCGAAAGGTTCAATGTCTGGCGATCCTTGATGGATTGCAAGCTGAAGGAAGGTGATCCACTGAGCCCACATGTGATCAAGATGATCAGATATGTGCAAGCTTTGGATCGTTTGGGCTTCCCGCTCTTGGATGAGCTGGCTAATGATGATGTTCTGGGTTCTCTTCCACCCAGCTATGGGACGTTCATCTCGAACTATCATATGCATGGCATGGATAAGAAGCTCACTGAATTGCATGGGATGCTCAAAGTGGCAGAACAGGATATTAAGAAAGGCACACATCAAGTTTTGATGGTGCAGAAATCGGCTAAGTTCAAGAAGAGTTGGTCCAAGAAAAAGGCTAAGGCAAAGGGCACGGAGACGGTAACCTCTGCCGCTGCGCCGAAGTCTGGACCGGAATCGAAGACCGTTTGCTTTCACTGCAAGGAGACCGGTCACTAGAAGAGGAACTATAGCAAGTGGCTTCCAGAGCATGGCAAGAAGGCCGGAAATGCTTCTTCAGGCAAAGGTACACTTGTTGCATATGTTATAGACATTTACCTTGCTGACATACCTAGTAGCTCTTGGGTATTTGATACCGGATCGGTTGTTCATATTTGCAACTCGATGCAGGGGCTGGTAAGAACTAGGCATGTGGCACAAGGGGAGATTGACATCAGGGTTGGCAACAAAGCAAGAGTTGCTGTGTTGGAGGTCGGCACGATGCAGCTCCAGCTTCCTTCTGGATTCATTATGGAATTGAATAATTGTTATTACATTCCTGCACTTAGTCGGAACATTATTTCTGCCTCATGTTTGATGAGTCAAGGTTATGAATTCAATTTAAAGGACAATGGTTGTTCGATATTTTTGAATGGTATGTTCCACGGCTATGCACCCATTATTGATGGGCTATTTATATTGAATCTAGATCAGGAACCGGTCTATAACGTGAATGTCAAGAGGCATAAGCCTAATGAGATAAATCCAACATACTTCTGGCATTGCCGGCTTGGACACGTTAGTCTGAAACGCATGAAGAAGCTCCATGATGATGGGCTCCTAGCTTCGTCCGACTTCGGGTCGTTCGAGACATGTGAATCATGCTTGCTCAGCAAGATGACTAAGTCTCCTTTCACAAAGAGTTGCGAGAGGGCGTCCGAGCTATTGGAACTTATACATAGTGATGTATGTGGTCCAATGAGCACAACTGCCAGAGATGGCTATCAGTACTTCGTGACTTTTACCGACGACTTGAGTAGATATGGATATATCTATTTGATGAGGCACAAGTCAGAAACTTTTAAAAAGTTCAAAGAGTTTTAGAACAAGGTTAAGAATCAGCTCGGCAAGACAATAAAGCTTCTATGATCAGATCGTGGAGGTGAGTACATGAGCCAGGAGTTTGATGATCATCTGAAAAGTCGAGGTATAGTACCTCAGCTCACACCTCCGGGTACGCCACAGAGAAACGGCGTGTCGAAACGGAGGAATAGGACCTTGTTGGACATGGTCCGGTCAATGATGAGCAAATCGGATTTACCCTTGTCATTCTAGGGATACGCTCTAGAAACTGCAGCTTTCACACTTAACAGGGTACCATCAAAATCTATAGACAAGACACCACATGAGATGTGGACCGGGAAGAGTCCTAATTTGTCTTTTCTAAAGATTTGCGGTTGTGAAGCATTTTTCAAGTGACTTATGTTAGACAAGCTTACACCTAAATCAGATAAATGCATATTCGTGGGATATCCGAGGGAAACCTTGGGATATAGCTTCTACAACTGGGAAAGAGAACAAAGTGTTTGTTGCTCGGAACGGGGTTTTCCTTGAGAAAGAGTTTCTCAGTCGGGAGGCCAGTGGGAGGACGGTTCGACTCGAAGAAATTCGAGGACCACTCGGGGACGACTCGGCTGGTGATGAGATCATACCGGAGTTAGTCAGGGAACCTATAGTGGAAGCGGCACCGGAACCACGGAGGTCGAAAAGATTGCGTAGAGTGTGTGATGTATTGTTGCTAGAAAGCGACGAGCCAGCCACGTATGCAGAAGCGATGGTGAGCCCAGATTCCGAGGCATGGCTGGAGGCCATGAGATCCGAGTTAAAGTCCATGGATGAGAATCAAGTCTGGGACTTGGTTGATCCACCACCTGGTGTAACTGCCATTGGTTGCAAATGGGTCTTTAAGAAGAAAACCGATGTGGATGGAAAAGTTCAGATCCACAAAGCTCGGCTTGTCACTAAAGGTTATGGACAAGTTCAAGGAATTGACTACGACGAGACTTACTCGCCGGTAGCGATGCTGAAATCGGTGAGGATGATACTAGCTATAGCTGCATATTTCGATTACGAGATATGGCAGATGGATGTCAAAACGGCTTTCCTTCATGGAAATTTAACCGAGGACGTGTATATGATACATCCCAAGGGTTTTGTCGATCCGACTAGCACTAGTAAGGTATGCAAGCTCAAGAGATCCATTTATGGGTTGAAGCAAGCATCTCGGAGTTGGAACATTCGTTTTGATGAGGTCGTCACTAGTCTCGGTTTCATCAAAAGCGAAGAAGACTCTTATTTATACAAGAAGTTAAGTGGGAGCTCAATAGTGTTTTTGATCTTGTATGTGGATGACATATTGTTGATCGGGAATGCCATCATTATTTATCTCTGCGTGTTTGAGCTGTGCATTTGTCGATGGGCCTAGGAGTTGAGCTAGTATGGCAGTGGCCTGGGTCCAAAGTAATAGAAGTAGCACAAAAACATTTTTTTAGTGTAGGATTTTCCTTGCTCAAGCCTGCCTACTAGAATCACCAGTGCTTGAAAGGAAAAATGAATAAAAAACATAGGAATTGGAAAGTTTCCTATGGTACTACTTTTGATGAATTTGGTGCAAAGGAATGGAGCAAAGGAAAACTGTAGGATTTGTTCCTTTAGTGTCTCCTTGAAAGAAAAACCATAGGAATTCTAATTTCCACTTGTCCTCCTTTTCATATTCCTATTCATCAAGCACAATACTAAGAGATAGTAGCATAGTAGCATTATAACCGTACATTTTCTTGTGGTTTGACTTAATCTCACCATGCTTTTTTGCATCCTGTGATCTTCCAATTCTTGTGAATCAAACACCCAGATTGGAAGAAATCCCGTGTTTTTAAATTCTCTGTTTTGCACGTGCATTCCTATCCTATTCCTGTCTATTTCCTATACCTGCATTGTTAGAATCCTCAAATTCAAACAAGCCCTTACACAATTACTTCTGTTACAGATATGTGTCAAAGAAAACCTTGTGTGGTTTGTCCTACTCCTACGGTGCTGTGTTCCACCCCAGCTCAGCTGCTCCAACGATGGAAGGGTTCACCATAGCAGGGATCCTCTCTCCAGACTATCTTTCGCCACCTTAGATCTTCTTCCCCGCCGCCGGCAGCCACGACAACTGCATTACCATCATCAACTCAGCAGATGACCTTGAGGACTACATGGGTCTGCAAGAGAGGTCGCACTCTTCCGTGTTTGCTTATGTTATGATCTCTTAATATGATGACGTGCTACATTATCGTCGTGTTCACCTATTAAACTCCGAGTCAGGTCCAAACTAATGCTGAAACTTGAGTTTTTAAATGGTTGTGGGGTACATATTGGGGAAGCAATCCGTACTATATGTCTACTATCTGGTTAATCTCGGGTGTATACTATGAGTTTCATGTTGGGTGCAAACAAACATTAAAGGAGCCATTATATGTATTTTTAACTAAAGCTATTATCTACCTGCTATCATTGGTTTTGGGTCTATCCACAGTTTGCTACTGTTGGAGATATGCCCTAGAGGCAATCATGTATGATGATATTTCCTATGTGTTTATGAATAAAGATAGTCCTTGGACATTATCAATGATGTGTATCAGCAAGTACGTGACTTGTTTGTGGGACTATGCATTGTATGATGACTGTCCTAAAAGGTCCCTAGTCGAAAGGGCTATGTGGACGCACAGCCGACTAGACTAGCATATGACATGGTCGATGGCTTGGTTTCACTAGCCATGGAGCATTGGATGCTAACGGATAATATGGACTTGGAAAGGTCTGTTCGGATTCGACGTAGTCAGATCCGAGTTGAGATAAGGTCCGAGTCGGACAGACCCAACTATGAGACGCAGCGATATGTCATATGTGAGTCTCTAGTACAACATATGTTCTATGTCTTAAGACCTGAGCTGACGCATGTACTCCGTGACTGGGTAGTTACAAAGGTAGGTTTCGGGTTACATATGTCATCTGGGATGGTGACAGACTTGCTTTGGGCGGACCAAACGCTACTCCGTGACTGGGTAGTTACAAAGGTAGGTTTCGGGTTTGTCCAGTCCCATGCTGCGAGACATGGTCGAGCAAGATGGGATTTTCCCCTCCGATCAGGAGAGATATACTCTGGGCCCCTCGTGTGATCCGACCACGATAAGCATGGCCATGCGACAGGGATTATGATATAATCTGGTTTGTGGTTGGTATCACTGGAACGAGAAAGAGGTCGGGCTAGCACAAGGATGACAGTCTCGCCTTGAGCCCGACAACATATATCGTGAGGCAAAGGGAACAGAAGTGTGACACGTTGTACAGGTTCGCCTAACTAGCTTCATAGTCTGCTTGGTGGTCGGCATGCCTTGCTAGAGGCCGCTACCAACCGTGCAGTTCGGAGGTAATCCAAACTGCGACCAAGCCGACTTGAACCTAAGGGGTCACGCGCTTAAGGGATGGAACCTACAAGGTCGGTTCATAGGACACTGGTCGGATGTGATCCGAACTAGACTAGGAACGTGACCAAGTAGACTTTGGGCTTTAGGGTCTGTGCGAGGCCCAAGTGTTGAGCCTGTGACGGATGCCTATATAAAGTGGAGGTGCGGCACACTCATGCAGTTGATCGCTTCGGTGTTGCGACTAGGGTTTGCATGTGTTGCAAATAGCCACCTCCACTTGCCGCCGACTGTGTGATCGGACCTAGCAGTCCACCGCACGGTGTTCCTCCTGCACGCGCGGATACCGTTAGAGGCGGTGCACTTGCGCCGCTCCGACGAACTTGTACATGGGATCGGACGACCGGCTGTTTGAGGGAGATCGGACGAGGAGGAGATAATCCATGCGGACGCGCTGCCCCAACTCTTCTTCCGCTGCACGGCACTGCGCATCTAGTAGTAACAAACTGTGATCCATCTCCCGTAGCATGTTCTTGGTTGTTCTGCGCGTAGGAAATTTTAATTTGCAGTCGACGCACCCTACCGTAGATCCCAACAGCTACCATCACTCTGGATTTGTGCATGCACTCCTTACATAATCTCACTATGTTTTATTCCTATGCATGCTAGTTATTGTACACAATGGAACTGGTCATGTAGAGCAAAGGAGACGAGCCTTGCGTGGCAATAAAATTTCATGCAGACGTCGCTCCATGGTGGGCGCAAAGGCAACCCCCCTCCACCCATTTCGGATCGTAATCAAGAGGAAGATAACTGTTCTGAGGGGGATTCAGAAGGAGAAGACCACTCCTATTTACCCCATGAGGTCTTCGCTCTAACTTGGCATGCTGATGTTGGTAATATCATGCATATGGTGCCTTGCATTGCTTACTGTATACATTGAAGATGTCATCTGCTTAGTTTAGACATGCTTTGTGTCAATGCCATCTGTTTAGTTTCTTTATCGTATATGTGAATCATGCAATGCCATCTTGTTTAGCCAGGCATCATATATGTGAATTTTGCAATGCTACCCTTGTTAGCCAGTCATCTTATATGTGAATTATATCATGCCATCATTTTTCTATTACATGTTAAATTTGTCAACAATTTTAGTACATTCAATTACTCTTCCTGTGCATCAGCCATTCGGCACGGTCATGGAAAAATGTGGAGTGGAAACAAGGTCTTCAGAGCAGGCAATGCTATCTGACGAAGCACATGTCTTGTTGGTTACCGATAGCTCCTCAGAGGAGGATTTAGAGACAGATGACTAGTCATATTCCCCCCCTGAGGTGCATGCTCTAACTTGGCAGGGTTATGTTGCTCATATCGTGCATATGGTATCTTGCATTGCTATGTCATTTGCTTAGTTTAGACATGCTTTGTGTGAATGCCACCTGTTTAGTGTCTAATTACCATATATGTGAATTATGCAATGCCATCTTGTTGCAAGACATTATATATGTGAATTATGCAATGTTATCTTGTTGCAAGGCATTATATATGTGAATTCTGCAATGCCATGCTGTTTAGGCAAGCGTCATATATGTGAATTATATCATGCCGTCCTTTTTTTGTATTTCTCATTGCTTTTGTCGACAATGTTTGTATATTCAACTACTCTTCCTGTGCATCAAGCATTTGAATTGGTGATGGATAAATCTGGAGTGAAAACAAGGTCTTCAGAGCAGACAATGCTACCTGCTGAAGCAGATATCTTGCTGGTTATAGATAGCTCTTCAAAGGAGGATTCAGAGGCAGATGACCAGTCCTATTATCCCCCTAAGGTGTATGCTCAAACTTGGCAGGGTTATATTACTCATATCATGCATATGTTGTATTGTAGTGCTTAGTTTTTACATCATATATACAATATTGAGTGCCATCTCCTTAGTTGACACATCATATATGCGATTGCCCTTTGCTCACTTCCTTAGTATATAAATCATATATTTGAATTATGTCATGCCATGATGTTTACATAGACAACATGTATCTGAATTATGGCATTCCAACCCATTTTCTAAAGACACAATATAGTTATATTGTCTCATCCTGTTTACATAGTCATCATATTTTAAATTATGCCATTCTATCCATGAATTCTATCATGCCATCATGTTTCCATCGACGACATGTTTGTGATTTATGGCACGCCAACCACTTTAATATATACATCGTATAGTTATATCATGTCAGCCTGTTTACATAGTCATTATATTTTGAGGTATGTCATTCTATCATGTTTAGTTAGCCATCATACATGTGAAATTGTGTCATGCTATCCTGTTTAATTAGCCATCATATATGTGAAATTATGTCATGCTATTCTGTTTGGTTAGACAACATAAATGTGAATTATTTCATGCCCTGTTTTCTTCCCTACTATCCATTGCACCTGTCTATCTTATAATGTCTGTACATTCAATTACTTCTCTTGTTTATCAGTCATTTCAATTGGAGGGGGTGATAGCAGTATCTGTGGGAGTAAAAACATGGTCTTCAGAAAAGATCGTGTTACCTGTCGATGCAGATAGAACCACGGTTGGACTTGCCCAAGAACCATCCCCACCACAAATAACCCAGACTCATGCAGATTGTACCCCTACCCAGTTGGACAGAGAACCAGCTACACCCCTTCTAACCCCAACCCTAGCAAATAGTAACCCAGTTCTCGTTGACACAACACCGTCTCCACCACAGAGCACCCAAACACGAGCAGTTAGTAAGGCAACTGCAGTGCCCAAAGCACGAGGACCACCACTCTGAACCCCAAGTCAACGCTTAAAGCAGAAGAAGAATTGTTCTCAGGTCAGGTTCCGTAGCTATGGTTCATACTACTTTGCTCTTGCATCACTGTATTTACTCATACCAACAAATTTCAAATTTGAAGGATGCAATTGAAACTCCAATGGCACAATAGGTATGTTTTAAACCTATTTCTTTAACGTCTTTGCTATTGTAACTTGCTCTATGTTGATTTTAGTTTCAATTGAATAAACATTTATGTTCTCATGCCATGCACATTACAAGTGTTGTTATTGTTGTGTAGTTTCCCACACTTATATTTTGTCTATGCTGCTTTGTCTTAAATAGATATGATTCGAACTGTATCTATCTTGATTTGGCAACATAAACTAGAATGATATAGACCATACGGTGACCATACTACATAGATATATGTTTGTTTCATGCTGTTATCCTGTCCACCTTACTACTGAACTGGTTTACCAAAATGAGTTTCATATACTACATTGTAAACATGTGATGTGTTTGTTTGTTTCTCTTTTAGAACGCGGATACAATATTGGAGAAGAGTACCCCGTTATGCAATGGTAAAGGAAGTAATGCAGATAAGGTTCAAGATAGTGAGACATCCCTATTGGTCTCCAAGAAAGCTAATAAAAATTATATTGAAGACACTGAGACAACCCCAAAGTTCTGTCTTGATGTAGTGTTCGTGTTACTGGCTACTACTGCTGGCACCAGCTCTTCAAACTCGTTGCCTGAATCAGTTTGGCTTCTTGAGTCTCAACTTCAAGTTGAAAGACATCGATCAGATGTTCTGCGACAGGAAGCCGAAGGACTGAGGAAGTCCCTGCAGAATTCAGATGCATACTTTTTGGTGCAATAGCAAGTGCTAGAGGACTTAAGCGCCAAACAAGAGAAAGTTAATAAGCTTGCTAAGCATCTTGCCAGCATTATGGGTACCCAGGATATTGTTTCTTGAGCTCTTCTGAAGTGGTTTCAGTTCTGGACTTGTTTTGCTGCGGCGTTTATATGCTGCTGTGTTCCCTATATTTGCACTGGTGGCGAACTTTGATGCCCAGTGGATGTAATATGTGTAATAGCCGTGATATCCTAGCATAAGTTGCTTGCTTATTTATTTCCTTATTGTCTTGTTTATTTCTTTGCTTGTAGTCAGTGCAGTTCTTTTTCCGCGGTTTGCTAGTGGCCGCAATAACCTATTTTTAAAACTAGGCCACAATAACCATGGGCTACATATTTACTGTAGTTACCATTTCCCTCCTACGGGCCGTAGAAACAATGGGACTTCTACGGGTCGTTGAAACAATGGGCCTTATACGAGTCATAGACACAATGGGCCTTCTACGGGCCGTATGATCGATTGGCCAAACATGGGCCAATAACAGACCGCATTATGGCCGTAAACGGGCTAGAGTTGGAATCGTCTGTTCATGGGCCGACCATAACGGTCTGTCGTTAATCTGCCATATTTGATGACGCTATGAAAACGACCCAATGTATTAACGGGCCACAAACGGGCCGACTGTAACCTCGGGCTAAATTTAGCCCACAAGCAGAAAATGACAGTAACGGGTCGTAAGTAAACGAATGCTGGTAATGAGCCCAAGAACAAATGGGCTCTGATAAGGCCGAAAGATAACATGGGCTGGAAACGGCCCAACGGAATAATGGGCCGTTAATGGGTATGAAGTGATACACTGTTCATTACGGGCCAGTTTCACCATGGGCCGTTAATGGGTATAAAGTGATACACTGTTCATTACGGGCCAGTTTCACCACGAGCCATTAATGGGCCAAGAGTTACAAAGGGCCTCATATGGGTCGAAAGACGTCATGGGCCATACATGGGCCAGAAGTGAAAACGGGCTGGAATCATATTGGATGGCCCAGATGATGCTATTGGGCCTAATTCGGACAGGGCGTAACGGGCCTTGGGTTAGCGGGTGGTAAATGGGCTATATGCGAACATGCCGTTAACAGACTTTCCATGGGCCAGCCCGCCGCCTTTTGACCAAGTCAAATGGGCCGGCCTTTTCACAGGAATGGGCCTCTATTGGGCCGTGCCACGTGTCGATGTATCATAGGCGCCTTTTGTCCAATGAGTGGATGACATCTATCCCAACGATGAGCCGACACATGTTTCCTCCAGCCAATGATGATTTTACACGTGGAAAATCCCCATTGGTCGGGGCTGTTAACGGGTTATCGGATCCAAAACCAGACCCGATAGCTTAACGGCGTTCCGTTATGGTAGATGCCACGTGTCGGTCACCCTTGACGAAAGCACTTCTGTGACGTGCGATTTATCATCATGGAAGTGGACACTTCCATGATGATAATTTTGGTAATGTCATGGAACAATTCTATGACAACACAGGTATGACTATCTTGATTCTGTCATAAAATTGTCATGGATGTACATGCATGACAAAAAACACGACCTACTGTGACAAACACGTATCATCACGGAAGTGTATTTTTTTATAGTGGAGGGAGCGACATCGTGGAGGAAGTGGTCGACGACGCCGCCGTGGATGGAGCCGCGCCATGTCGGCTCAGGACCGAGCGCCGACAGCATCATGAGATCGAATCAAGAAGAAAATGCAGCGATTAGTGTACAACCTCTTTGGTGGCGCCGATTAGGCCACAGCTTCATCTGAGGAAATGGTGATGATGCTACTCTTCCGTTTGTGCAGGTGAAGACGGCGATGTGGGAATGGAGGTTGCGCAAAAGACGAGGGGAACGTCGGGGCAGCTCCTTGGAGGTGGAGGACGGGGTGAATGAACCAGCGGGACGACGAGATCGATGATGGATCCTCATCCGGTACGATGGATGAGGGACATAATGGTGTTGTTGTGGACGACATTGTCGGGGAAGAGGCTCTAGCTGAGTGGCGGACGAAGGAGGGTGTGGGGCTTCGCGAGTTTTCGCGGCCTCGGTGTACAAATGGGTGGGCGGATGGGATGGGAGTGGGGAACCATGGCTCAGGGACACACTTGTCCAAATTTTGTGGGGTAAGTTACTAAAGTACCCCCGCCGATTTGAGGCGGTTCTTTCGGTTCAGGGGTATCACGGGCATTTCACGTGTCGGGATTTCACAGGAGGTGGGAGTTTTCGCGTGCGTTGTAATTTTGGAATAGCAAGGCGCGGGTTGAGATGGAGGGAGTTGTCGGAGCACAATGAGACAAAGATATATCTTAAATATTTCGGGGTAACAAGGCGCGGGTTGAAATTTCCGGACAAGCCTAACGTGTACAGTACCAAATCAATTCGCACTTCCGTCGACGAAAAAACAAAAACAAATCAATTCGCAGCACACAAGTGAGTCTAGTCCCGTGTATTGTACCAAATCAATTCACACTACAAATGTCATTCAAAACTTTGAAGTCCTATTATGTCAAATTAAAATATTTCGCTACGTGTATAATGCATGCAACCTACTACTCAAATGAACGTTTTAGTGCATTCCAAACGTATATACTACCGCTTCAATATGAACTAAATTTGAATTTGTTTCTCTATTTGAATAAGATCTACAATAATGATTGTTGTGAAGTCAAACCATTTGAATTCGTTTCTCTATTTTAATAAGATCTACAATCATCAGTATTGTCAAGTTAAACCATCATTTGTGTATTATCTTCACACCACACCACATGATTACTCTCGAGTTAGATATGAACTATGTGTACTATATGAACTCGAACTCGATTTTTTGAATCCACTTTATGTTGATTTCAAATCACAGTACATTTCAAGCTCTAGCTAGATCTTCATAATCTAAACCATGTCTCATATGTATAATGTGTTTATCACATAATGTATGGTGCCCCGCCCCCTACGCCTACAAGTATTTAGATGTGAGTTGCAAACACCACACATTACCACAAATTCGAATAGAATGTGAGATTGTTCGATATATAGTATTGTTTAGATTGTTCGGTATTTAGTTGTAAGCTGCAAACTCCACACATTATCACAAATTCAAATAAAATGTGAGATTGTTCGATGTATAGTATGGTTTAGATTGTTCGACATTTAGCTGTGAATTGCAAACGCCATGTATTATCACATTATGGTATAACATGTGCAAAACCACAGCACGTGTATCACCGCTATATTCATGCATGCATATGTTTATAACACTATGATCTCCTATTCAAATATATGAATCCACTTTCATATCAAATTATGATCTTTGTTAGTCTCTTACACCCACACAATCCTCTAACCTTTGTAGCTAGCACTAACTTTCTCTCGTGCATGCACACGCCCTCCTCGCCCTCCCCCTCCCTCAACATTCTATGCATCACGCACATTCATTTTATTTTTCTTTAGATCGTTCTCCCACAGTCTCCACAACTCCTTTCCAACACACACTAATCGATAAACCTCTCCAGCGATGTCTGCCTACAACATACACACGCACCTTCCATCTCCTACTTTCTGTGTCCATGCTTCGTGTCTCTCATACGGTCCCACACACGTGTAAACTCTCGCCCCTCTTTTCATCGATCTCACAACCGCACACTCCACCCCCTATCTAGCTAGTAGCTCGGCCTCTCGCACCACCTCCTAGCTCCATTCTCTCTGTCTATCCTTCTCGTGGCCTTATTTGCCTTTAACAAATGGATGTACACCGACCGATCTCCCGCTATACATATAGCTGGCTAGGTCCTTATAACTCATTTTCCCCACGCGTCGATCAATCTACCTCATTAGTTATGTCTCTTCCTTCCTCCGACAAACAACAATTGATCTACCGATCTAGTTAGGTTTTCTTACCAAACACATGGTTCCCCTTCATCATCCATGCATGCGTCCCGATAGATCTATCATGCACAGGCACACACAGAAACACATCCCTACTCTTATTGATAATATTGCACTTCTACTCTCAGTTTGTCTAGTAGGCCTCTCCCACCATCTTCGAGAAGCAACTCCATCACCCATCCAACACTCTACCCCTCTCCCTCCCTCTATCTCTCCTCTCTCTCTCTCTCTCTCTGTCCCATCCTATTTCCCATCCTTCAGTTATGTATGGATGTCGATCGATCTCCCTCAAGACATAGCTGGGTCACTCCTTCTCAACACATATATGAGTCGTTCTACCTCTCTAGTTAGGCCTCTGCCTCCCCCTCCCCCCCCACACACACAACGATACATCGAGCACTCTAGTCATGTCTCCCTGCCACACACAAACTTGACATGTGCCCTTTGACGTTTCGGTAGGTCAGTCGCCCTATATCTTTGACTTGCACACACACAATTTTGATGGCTCTCTTCATCGATCTCACACCCACCCACTTGATCCTCTCTTCGACTCTATCGATATCTATGACCCCTCCCTATATTCTCGTGGTTGCCCAGCCCTCTATATATGATATGGATAAGCCTCCATTTCACACACATTGCATACAAAATTTTGTTTGAGATGCCATCGACACATATTCCCACAAATACGTTCACGAAATCACACCCTCCCAAACAAAAAAACACGCATGAACGCACACGCCATCTGACTAGGTTTGTATCTCTCTCTCACACACCCACGTAGGTGGGGGACGTGCACGAAGAGAAGAGGTGCACGCATGGTGCACGTACTCCCATCTCTTTCCCAACCACACCCGCGCGGGTACACGGTGGAGCTCATTTCTATACGAAAAGGCAGCCCACGTGGTAATTTGACACGTGTACTATTTGTCCACTTGATGGAGGATCGTCTACCACGGGTGAACAAATAAATTGCGACTTGACACGTTATGTTAAAAAAGAGGCAACCCATGTGGGGCCTACCTTATAGGCAATGCTCTATACAGTGGAGTACTTTTGATGTGTCCCGTCAACTCGCAGAACGAGGAGAAGCTTGCTTAGTACGCCGTCTCCCCCGCCCATGGGCGTGGTGGCTCGCAGGATGAGGTGAAGCTTGCTTACTAGTATGCCTTACGCCTGCTCCCTCGCCTACGCGTGCGGTGGCTCGCAGGACGAGGAGAAATTTTTACTACTCCCTTCGTTTACTCCTCGTCCCTACCTTGGTTAGAGAGATTATCATATTGTTTGGAATATACGTCCTTTAGTAGATTTCAATATGAACTACTAGTACATATTCCAAATATTGATGTATATAGACATATTTTAGAGTGTAGATTCACTCATTTTGCTCCATATGTAGTCCATATTGAAACAGACGTAATAGTATGCACTCTCCCTTGCCCCTCGACCCTCGCCCACGTGGTGGACATGCATCAATTCATTCGGTCTCATATAGCCAGAACGATATATACTGCAGTACCATTATTGCTCGACTTCCCGAAGAGGCGAAGAGCCGATCGCAAGGTTAATATTTTGGAGATGCCAAGCGTAAGGTTTATAGGAGAACGAGTAGTAGGTGCCGCATCATTTATAAATAAAGTTTTTTTCTTCAGTGGCACGTACACAATATAAATAGGTTCATATGGAGAGAAAAGGAAACTGCTCCACTATATACATAGGCAGGACGAGCCTATACGGTTACTTGCTGGGGTTCCTCTCTTCACACTCTCTCGCACAAAACGACTGTGGCCACATCTCTAACATCCCGGCGGATCACGTCCGCCGGGGGAAGGGGTGGATGCTTAGTGTAGATGCAGTCGCCGTCACCGACGGCGAAAACCCACTGTCGGCATGTCCCGATCAGGGGTCCCCGCTATTCTCTCTCACAAAGCCGGTGAGGTTGCCTTCGTCCCTTGCTCACTGTCGCGACGTGGGCAGTTGCCGCCTCCCGCCACCCTCCTCTAGGTTGAGCTACATCCCGACATCCCTCAGGTACAACTCCCTTTACATCCGACTTGCACCACTGCTCCAGCTGCCCACATCACTCCATGTGGATATTTCTCTACTTCTTTGCCCCGCACATACCTCTACTGGATTCTACATACTATATTTGTGATGAGTTTATGTCTCATCAACTAGTCCCAGTAATTTTATTCTAATCACGCTTCTTCAATTTCTTTGCCACAGGGATGCTCATCTCGATTTTGGTGAAACTGCACAAAATGATCTGATGGTCAAAAGGTTGCAAACTTCATTTCTTCGGAAGCTCCAACATTGCCAGCAAATTAAAGCCTGGTTAGGGTTTACGGTTCAAGGGCTAGGGACTCCATGGATCGTTTTTTCTTTATGTCAGGACCCCGACTCAATGCCACTTCGATCTAGCGTGTAACACCTCATATCACTTTGCGGCCTCACGCACGGTATTCCCACGGGTGTCGCCTTACCTTTGCCCGGGACCGTTTGCGCCTTTTGGCACACGTATATGACAGTGTCGCTAGCATCCATATGATAAGGAGCCCGGGCTGACATGGCTAGTCGTAAACCCAAAGCGGCACAGACTTACAGGGACAGGCATCCATGACCCAGCATCGAACGTGTCGGTCATCAGCGAGTGAATCCAGGCTGTAGCACTAGGCTAGCAGGACTCCGGTGAACCGGGCTGTAGCGGGCTAACAGGACTCCGGTATTCACCGCGTGACATTTCCCCGAAGGGACAGACACAGGAACGAAGAAGGACACATGCCGGCCAGCCTAAGTGTTCCGGAGCAGTAGCAAGCTACCATGGCTCGGTGGAAACACTAGGAGACATTTCCCCGTAAGAGAGGCTACTAAAGATAAACAACTAGATGGTCAGATCCCACACATACCAAGCATTTCAATAACATACACACAATATGCTCGATATGTGCAAATACAACATGGCATCACAACATGACTCTATGACTCAAGTAATCTATTCAATAGGCTCCGAGGAGCGAGATATTACAAACATGGGTCTCATGACCCAACACTCAGAGCATACAAGTCAAAGCACAAGCGGAAGCTATCATGTCTGAGTACAGACATCTATAAATGAAAAAGGCTGAGAAGCCTGACTATCTATCAGATCCTGCCGAGGGCACAAGATCGTAGCTGAGGTATCAAGCTAAACGTCGAAGTCCACGTGAAACTACTAGCGAGACCGAAGTCTCTCTGCAAAAAACATAAAATAGGCAAACGTGAGTACAAATGTACCCAGCAAGACTTACATCAGAACTATCTACATATGCATCATTATCAACAAAGGGGTGGTGGGGTTTATCTGCAGCAAGCCAGCTTTGACTCGGTGGCTATCCTAAACTACGACTGCAAGTAACACTTTTGAGGTGGCGCACACGAGTCCACATATTCACCATATCAATACACCACTATGGATCCGCTCCCGTCTCCCTACGAGAACGCCATCCATAGCACTCACGCTTATCTTGCGTATTTTAGAGTATCCACTTTCACTTGTCTATGAACTGATATAAGCAACCCAGAAGTCCTTTTCCGCGGACACGGCTATTCGAATAGATCATATTAACCCTGCAGGGGTGTACTTCTTCACACACACTCTCACCACTTACCGCCGTTTACACGACATGTACTCGGCAACCTTCAAGCGGAAGCCCAACGTGGGTGTCGGCCACGGCCTGCCTAAACACTCAAGTCTCTAGTCCAGGTTTATCGCCTATTCGGGTTCCATCCATGAGGAGATCCGGCCGGAGTTTCGCTCACAGCCCCAAACGATGTGAACAGGGTTCCGTGACACCAAACGGGCGCCCGGTATACCCGGCCACGTGCCTACCGCATCACAGCCCACCCCTACGGTCAGCGCTGCCCACGGCCTCCAGCATACTACAAACACCAGAAACTACTTGCAACTCCTGGACAAAGGACAAGGGTGATCAAGAAGCCGAGAGGGTCCATTGGTTTCGGGCCCAATGCGTGGTAGTAGCTGAATCATGGATCACAAACACAGAACTCAGTTCCTGAGGACGGCTTCAATGAGACAACCCACCATGTACTCCTACATGGCCTCTCACCGCTACCTTTACCAAAACGTGTTCACACACTTAGCTCACACACAGTAGGACATGTTCACACGCCTCTGATTCATCCCCGATGAATCAGACCTGACTCAACTCTAAGCAGTAGCAGGCATGACAAACAACCATGAATGAGTAGGCACAACAGGGCTCAAACAACTCCTACTCATGCTAGTGGGTTTCATCTAATTACTGTGGAATGACAGGTCATGCAGAGGATAAAGGGTTCAGCTACCGCAGCAAGTAACAGATGAATCGATGTTGTCCTAATGCAGTAAAAGAGAGCAGGAGCGAGAGAGTGGGATTGTATCGGAATGACCAAGGGGGTTTTGCTTGCCTGGCACTTCTGAAGATAACATTGAGTCTTCATCAGTGTCAACGATCACATCATCGGTATCACGTCTATCGAGAGGGGACAAATACCGGCAACACAGAAGGGAACACAATCAATGCAATGCACAATATGATGCATGATCATGACATGGCAAAATGAATGTGTTTTGAGCTAATGCAACTAAAACCAGATTAAATGAAGTTGGTTTGAATCCAAAATTCAAATTCAAACTCCATATGTGATTAATTAAATGTCATTTAATTCATTTGCCCTAAACAGTAGTGATAAGTTGTTCTAACATGCATGAAAATGGTACAGATGGATTCCTTGAATTTTTCTGATAATTTTTCATATATAATTTATTTAATTTGGAGTTACGGTTGAATTTCTATGAATTTTAGAAGTTTTAGGCATTTTCTAGAATTAATAAATCATTTAAGAATTATTTAAATTCCAGAAACATTACTACGTCAGCAGTGCGTCACCGTGACGTCAGCAGGTCAGCAGACGCTGCTGCTGGTCAAACCTGACGTGTGGGGGCCACACGTCAGTGACACAGGGCTGTTTCACTCACTGACAGGTGGGACCGGTCAACGGCCACATCAGCTAGGTCAACTCCGACGCGTGGGGCCACTGTGGTTAACTTAAACTAAACAGGGGTTAACCGTGGTTAGTTAAGGGCGTGGGGCCCATATGTCAGTGAGAGATAGGGCTGTTAGCAGGGTCATTAGTGACTAAGTAAGTGCGCCACGTCGGCGTCACCGGAGTTCAGCCGGCGGCGACCAAACCCGGGGCGGCAACACGCCGGAGTTGCTCGGGTTTCGCGTACAGACAGCGGTTTGAGCCGCGGTTGATCTCTACGGGTAGCTGGTGTTGCAGCGCGTCGGCTGGTGGCAGTAGCCGGGCCGGGGGTGGCCGGAGTAGACGGCCACGAGCTCTTTTGCGGCCGCCGGAGTTCGGCTATCGACGGGAACTATGCCACAGAGCACGGGAGGAGCAGCAGTTGGGTGATTTGAGCTCCTTCGGATGCGCTGAGCGCGTTGGCGGTCTCATAAGCAAGCGGTGACGGCTGTGGCCGCGACGGCGCCATGGCCGGCGGCGAGGGATTCTCGGGCAAGGTGGTGGGGCTAGCTAGAGAGGGAGGTGGGGCACGGGGAGAGGGGGAATCGGGTCGAGGGCTCACCGCGGAGCTGCAGGGAGGGTTAGTGGGCTCGGGGGCGCGCCGGAGTGGCCGAATCGACGGAGAAGATCCTCGGCGGCCGGCGAGGGGGAAAACGTCGGGGGCGGCGTTCCGGGGCTCTTCTGGTCGCGTGAGACGACGAGGAGGATGAGGGAGGACCGGCGGAGCTCTGGGAGGCGTCGGGGAGACGAGACGGTGGCTGTGGCCGCGCGAGCGCTGGTCGGCGGCGACGGCCTCCATTCGGTCGCGTGAGGGAGAGAGAGCAGAGGAAGGGAGGAGCGAGGGAGAGCTACGGGAGAGTGAGAGAGGTCGTGGGGAACGAGGGGGGGGAGTGCGTGGCTCCCTCGGGTGCCTCCAGCGGCGAGCAGGTAAGCAGGAGGTGGCCGAGGCAGCGTCAGCGCGCGCCACGCCTCGCCTCTGTTCGTCCTCCTGGCAGAGGAGGAAGAGGACAAGGGAGGGAGGTGGGCTGGGCCGGCTGGGCCGGCCAGATGGAGCTGGGCCAGGCTCTGGTGGGCTGCACGGTAAGGCCAGGTAACTCTTCTGCTCTGTTTTATTTCTATTTCAGTTCTGTTTTTCTTTTATTTAATTCTTTTGCCACTATTTTGAATTAAAAATAATAATTCAAACAATGCCAAAGCTCCTCTGAATATTTTATATTGCTAGATGGACTTTTCCAAAAGCTTATAAAATATTTCAGGGGGTATTTGAAATTATATTCTAATTATATGAATATAATTCAAATTCAAATAGCTAATGAATTAAATCCAAAATCCCAAAAATAAATCCTTAAAAATGTTCAATATTTTGGTTGGGACCAGAACCCTTACCAAAAATTATCAAACATTTAAAAAGAGCATTTTGAAGCAATGAATGAGATTTCTAGGGTTTTTGCCCCTCTTTTATTTAAGTTTTTGAGGCTTCCAAAATTCCCTCAGTTCAAATTTTCAGAATTTAAACATGATGCACACATGAGCTAGCCTAGAGCATTACCAGAAGCTAGGGATGTGACACTTTAGCTGTCTTTGTTCCAAAATAAGTGTCAACTTTAGTAGTAGTACAACTCTGTACTAAAGTTTGCATAAAGTTGAAACACTTATTTTGGAACGGAGGGAGTACATATTGGCTATGATCTGTCAATCATTGAGATGCAATAGCATGCATGTTAGTCTCCTTTGTATTTGATGAAATGTTGCAACGGGCAACCTTGGATGCAAGATACATGAAACGGAAGCTGGAAACTTCATAGCATTGTACAAATTTATCTCGCTGATAAATTACAATACGTACTATACTAGTACTATGTAAAGAGTTAGGTGTCGCACGGTGTCCACAAAATATGGTGTTAGTGTGAGGTGGGCCATGTGATCACTGAGCCTGTGTGTTTTCACTGCTCTCACACTCCTCTGCTATAAGAATGGAGAAAAATTGTAATCTAGTAGTACCTCCTTTCGCCGAAAGCGTGGGACATCCAGCAGTCCACCACCTCAGTAATAATGACCAATGAGCCGTCAAATCACATAGACCCAGTAGTAAGTTGGACAGATGAAGCAACCATCACTCTTGATTCCACTTCTCCCTTCAACGCAGGTGCCAGTGAGAGGTCGCGTCTGCTCTGCCCGGGCATGAATGCGGCACCGATTCTTTGGAGCGGCACTGACCGTTTAGGGCGGGAAGTGCGCGCAGGCGATGGAGGGGCTTTGGGTGGGCTAGGCTGGTCAGGAGCAGGCGTGGCAGTTGTCCGCCTGCCCCAACCGGACGCCCGGAAACGAGAGGATGCACTGACTCTCGCGGCTAAATCATACACTACACACCATCTCTCTATACGAGTAGGTCGATGTGTCGCTCTCCCTAACACACACATGATGTTAAACACACACGCACACACAGGCACACATAGGTTCATAGAATATGAATATCGTGCGAGTGCAAAGTCATAAGAAGTGAGATACAAATGGAATACATACAAGAAGAGAAGGAGTGATGAATATTCCATCAAACCTGGACTGAGGAGTAGTACTCCCTCCGTCTAGGTGTTAAGTCATCTTACGGAAACCAGATATTCCCAAAATGTTTAGGCATCGTCCATTAACTTCGCATCTCAATCCCCTCCTGGGCTCGTTGCTAGCGAGCATTGTTACTTAGGGAGCATTTGGATCCTTAGCAAGAACAGCTTATAGCCTAGCCAGGCAAGGTTAGGCGTTTGGAACTGTTAAAATATGTTAGCTTTTGTGGGCCAGCTAGCTTGGGTGGGCTAGAAAAACCTTGCTAGCTCAGGAGAGCCAGATCGGCTCGCTTCCGACGGCAAACTTCACGTAGTAGTAACATAGACTAGTAACATATGCATGTTACTAGTCCAAGTTACTCACCACTATGACCAACCTAAGCAATGTAACCAAACCCTCCTTACTCTGCCTTATTATCTCCCCCGGAAACCCAATGCATGGAGAGCAACTACGCGTTGATCAGTCAAGAAATCAAAGTCGGCTTGCATGCGAGTTAATACGTGGCCCTGCATGGTAGCTAAAACGGCTTCTCTTAGTTGTTGGGATTAATTGTTGCATTTAGAGATAGAAATCAGGGCTTTGATTGGAGGAAGGACCGGTCAAGTTTCTCCTTCTCCTCCAACCTGCTTGCACCTTGGTCCCGCTGCACCTTCTAATGTGACTTATTACACATAGACGGAGGGAGTAGGCTAGTTGTAATGGGGAGTATCATATACTAGTATCACGCATATGATACTAGTGTGTGATACTACCTCCCTAATGCATAGTATCATATTTTAGTATCATGTAGTACTCTATTTATTGTCATGCATGACACAAAGTAGCATATCATTTATTATGATACGGTATCATGATATGATATTCCACCCTCTCTTTCTTCATTTAATGCTATGACACCTCATCAAAATTGCCTACTTGGCATGCATGATACTAGCTATGATACTACCATTACGACCAACCGTAGTACGTGATACGGTGGCACACTGACTTGGCTCGAATACAAGTGCCCAAAATTGTGTGCATGTTATAATAAGGATTCACTTAAAATAATATGTGAGCGAACAGAGGGATCAATTGGACAGTGTTCATGAGCAGTAGCGAGATGTGTGAGGTAATATACACTGTTGGCACTTTTACTTTTTCTTATTAATTTGTTTGTTTCACCCTCTGAGTGGTGGGACCCAACGTACTACATGGAAAGAGGTAAGGTGACTAAGGATGCATTATTTCTGTACTACCAACACTGCTTTAAATGCCAAAATACCTTAGACTAGTCACAATGGATAGTAACTTAGACTAGTAACATGCATACGTTACTAGTCTATGTTACTACCTCTATAGTGGGGAGTAACATTGTGTGGTATGATGTCTACTACACAACCTTCTTCTTGTAGAAGTTGTTGGGCCTCCAAGTGCAGAGGTTGGTAGGACAGTAGCAAATTTCCCTCAAGTTGATGACCTAAGGTGTGTACTTGCAAAATCTATGCACACCACAAAAATGGACATGCTTATAAGAGACATTTTCATCATGACTAGTGCAATCATAATTTGTACTATGGATATTCAAGGAATTCATACTAACAAAATTGCAATCATGCTCATTATTCAAATACTTAGTGCCAAACATTTTAATGCATTCTTCCTCTAGCAATTGAGTAAAATTATCGGAATCCTTATTTTCGTGGAAGACATTAAAAAGATGAAGCATATGAGGCACCCTCAATTCCATTTTTAGTTTTATTTTATAGACTAAACTAGTGATAAAACAAGAAACTAAAAGATTCGATTGCAAGATCTAAAGAGATACCTTCAAGTACTCACGTCCCCGGCAACGGTGCCAGAAAAGAGTTTGATGTCTACTACACAACCTTCTTCTTGTAGAAGTTGTTGAGCCTCCAAGTGCAGAGGTTTGTAAGACAGTAGCAAATTTCCCTCAAGTGGATGACCTAAGGTTTATCAATCTGTGGGAGGCATAGGATGAAGATGGTCTCTCTCAAACAACCCTACAACCAAATAACAAAGAGTCTCTTGTGTCCCCAACACACCCAATACAATGGTAAATTGTATAGGTGCACTAGTTCGGCGAAGAGATGGTGATACAAGTGCAATATGGATGGTAGATATGAGTATTTGTAATCTAAAAATATAAAAACAGCAAGGTAACAAGTGGTAAAAGTGAGCGTAAACGGTATTGCAATGCTAGGAAACAAGGCCTAGGGTTCACACTTTCACTAGTGCAAGTTCTCTCAACAATAATAACATAACTGGATCATATAACTATCCCTCAACATGCAACAAAGATTCACTCGAAAGTCACTAATAGCGGAGAACAAACGAAGAGATTATTGTAGGGTACGAAACCACCTCAAAGTTATCCTTTCTGATCGATCTATTCAAGAGTCCATTGTAAAATGACACGAAGCTATTCTTTCCGTTTGATATATCCTAGAGTTCGTACTAGAATAACACCTTCAGACACAAATCAACCAAAACCCTAATGTCACCTAGATACTCCAATGTCACCTCAAGTATCCGTGGGTATGATTATACGATATGCATCACACGATCTCATATTCATCTATTCAACCAACACAAAGAACTTCAAAGAGTGCCCCAAAGTTTCTAACGGAGAGTCAAGACGAAAACGTGTGCCAACCCCTATGCATAAGTTCACAAGGTCACTGAACCCGCAAGTTGATCACCAAAACATACATCAAGTAGATCACGTGAATATCCCATTGTCACCATAGATAAGCACATGCAAGACATACATCAAGTGTTCTCAAATCCTTAAAGACTCAATCCGATAAGATAACTTCAAAGGGAAAACTCAATCCATTACAAGAGAATAGAGGGGGACAAACATCATAAGATCCAACTATAATAGCAAAGCTCGCGGTACATCAAGATCGTGCCGAATCAAGAACACGAGAGAGAGAGAGAGAGAGAGAGAGAGAGAGAGAGAGAGATCAAACACATAGCTACTGGTACATACCCTCGGCCTCGAGGGTGAACTACTCCCTCCTCGTCATGGAGAGAGCCGGGATGATGAAGATGGCCACCGGTGATGGGTTCCCCCTCCGGCAGGGTGCCGGAATGGGCTCCTGAAAGGTTTTTGGTGGCTACAGAGGCTTGCGGCGGTGGAACTCCCGATCTAGGTTTCTTTCTGGAGGTTTGGGTATTTATAGGAGGGTTTGACGTCGAGAACAAGTCAGGAGGACCCATGGGGTGTCCACGAGGCAGGGGGCGCGCCCCAGGGGGTGGGCGCGCCCTCCACCCTCGTGTGCCCCACGAGCCTCCTCTTCGGTAACTCTTTATTCCAGTATTTTTTATATTTTCCAGAAAAAATCTCTGTTGATTTTCAGCGCATTCCAAGAACTTTTATTTCTGCACAAAAACACCACCACAGTAGTTCTGCTAAAAATAGCGTCAGTCCGGGTTAATTCTAACCAAATCATACCAAAAGCATGTAGAAATATTATAAACATGGCATGAATACATAAAAAATTATAGATACTTTGGAGACGTATCAAGCATCCCCAAGCTTAATTCCTGCTCGTCCTCGAGTAGGTAAATGATAAAAACATAATTTTTGATGTGGAATGCTACCTAACATATTTATCAGTGTAATCTTCTTTATTGTGGCAAGAATGTTCAGATCCGAAAGATTTAAAACAAAAGTTTAATATTGACATGAAAACAATAATACTTCAAGCATACTAACAAAGTAATTATGTCTTCTCAAAATAGCATGGCCAAAGAAAGTTATCCCTACAAAATCATATAGTCTGGCTATGCTCTATCTTCATCACACAAAATATTTAAATCATGCACAACCCTGGTTTCAGCCAAGCAATTGTTTCATACTTTAGTATTCTCAAACCTTTTCAACTTTCACGCAATACATGAGCGTGAGCCGTGGACATAGCACTATAGGTGGAATAGAATATGGTGGTTGTGGAGAAGACAAAAATGAGAAGATAGTCTCACATCAACTAGGCGTATCAACGGGCTATGGAGATGCCCATTAATACATATCAATGTGAGTGAGTAGGGATTGCCATGCAACGGATGCACTAGAGCTATAAGTGTATGAAAGCTCATCAAAAGAAACTAAGTGGGTGTGCATCCAACTTGCTTGCTCACGAAGACCTAGGGCAATTTGAGGAAGCCCATCATTGGAATATACAAGCCAAGTTCTATAATGAAAAATTCCCACTAGCATATGAAGGTGACAACATAGGAGACTCTCTATCATCAATATCATGGTGCTACTTTGAAGCACATGTGTGGTAAAAGGATAGTAACATTGTCCCTTCTCTCTTTTTCTCTCATATTTTTTTGTGTGGGCTTCTTTGGCCTCTCTTTTTTATTTGGGCTTCTTTGGCCTCTTTTATTTTTCATAAAGTCCAGAGACTCATCCCAACTTGTGAGGGAATCATTGCTTCCATCATCCTTTCCTCACATGGGACAATGCTCTAATAATGAAGATCATCACACTTTTATCTACTTACAACTCAAGAATCTTAGAATAAAATATGACTCTATGTGGATGCCTCCAGCAGTGTACCGGGATATGAATCAAGAGTGACATGTATGAAATAATTATGAATGGTGGCTTTGACACAAATACGATGTCAACTACATGATCATGCAAAGCAATATGACAATGGTGGAACATGTCATAATAAACGGAACAGTGGAAAGTTGCATCGTAATATATCTCGGAATGGCTATGGGAATGCCATAATAGGTACGTATGGTGGCTGTTTTGAGGAAGGTATATGGTGGGTGTATGATACCGGCGAAAGTTGCACGGCACAAGAGAGGCTAGCAATGGTGGAAGGGTGAGAGTGCGTATAATCCATGGACTAAACATTAGTCATGAAGAACTCACATACTTATTGCAAAAATCTACAAGTTATCAAAACAAAGTACTACACGCATGCTCCTAGGGGAAGGGTTGGTAGAAGTTAACAATCGCGCGATCCCGACCTCCACACATAAGACAATCAATAAATAAATCATGCTCCAACTTCATCACATAATGGTTCACCATACGTGCATGCTACGGGAATCACAAACTTTTAACACAAGTACTAATAAAATTCACAACTACTCAATTAGCATGACTCTAATATTACCATCCTCATATCTCAAAACAATCATCAAGTATCAAACTTCTCATAGTATTCAATGCACATTGTATGATAGTTTTTATTATACCTATCTTGGATGCTCAGCATAATAGGACTAAAATTTTAACCAAAGCAATTACCATGCTTTTCTAAAAGACTCTCAAAATAATATAAGTGAAGCATGAGAGTTCATCTATTTCTTCAAAATAAAACCACCGCCGTTCTCTAAAAAGATACAAGTGAAGCACTAGAGCAAATGACAAACTACTCCGAAAGATATAAGTGAAGATCAATGAGTAGTCGAATAATGATGCAACTATGTGAAGACTCTCTAACATTTAATAATTTAAGATCTTGGTATATTATTCAAACAGCAAGCAAAACAAAATAAAATGACGCTCCAAGCAAAACACATATCATGTGGTGAATAAAAATATAGCTCCAAGTAAAGTTACCGATGAACGAAGATGAAAGAGGGGATGCCTTCCGGGGCATACCCAAGCTTAGGCTCTTGGTTGTCCTTGAATATTACCTTGGGGTTCGTGGGGCATCACCAATCTTAGGCTCTTGCCACTCCTTATTCCATAGTCCATCGAATCTTTACCCAAAACTTGAAAACTTCACAACACAAAACTCAACAGAAAACTCGTAAGCTCCGTTAGTATAAGAAAATAAAACCACCACTTAGGTACTGTTGTGAACTCATTATAAATTCATATTGGTGTAATACCTACTGTATTCCAACTTCTCTATGGTTCATACCCTCCGATACTACTCATAGATTCATCAAAATAAGCAAACAACACATAGAAAACAGAATCTGTCAAAAACAGAACAGTCTGTAGTAATCTGTATCAAACATATACTTATGGAAATCCAAAAATTCTTAAATAATTTGGTGGACCTTAGGAATTTTTCTATTAATCATCTGCAACAAGAATCAACCTAAAATCACTCTCCAGTAAAACATGGCAGCAAATCTCATGAGCGCAAAAGTTTCTGTTTTTTACAGCAAGATCACAAAGACTTCACCCAAGTCTTCCCAAAGGTTCTACTTGGAAAAAACACTAATTAAAACATAAAAAAACACCCAAACAGAGGCTAGATGAATTATTTATTTCTAAACAGGAACAAAAAGCAAGGAACAAAAAATAAAATTGGGTTGCCTCCCAACAAGCGCTAACGTTTAACGCCCCTAGCTAGGCATGATGATTTCAATGATGCTCACACAAAAGATAAGAATTGAAACATAAGCAGAGCATCGTGAAGAATATAACTAGTAAATTTAAGTCTAACCCACTTACTATGCATAGGGATTTTTTGAGCAAACAACTTATGGGAACAATAATCAACTAGCATAGGAAGGCAAAAGAAGCATAATTTCAAAACTTTAAGCACGTAGAGAGGAAACTTGATATTATTGCAATTCCTACAAGCATATGTTCCTCCCTCATAATAATTTTCAGTAGCATCATGACTTAATTCAACAATATAGCCATCACATAAAGTATTCTTTTCATGATCTACATGCATAGAAAATTTACTACTCTCCACATAAGCAGAATTCTTCTCATTTGGAATAGTGGGAGTATCATAAGAAACTCGAATACTATAAATTGTTTCCACATTAAAAGAGTAATGTTCAGAAAAAGGGTAATTATAATCATGACAAATTATATAAATATAATCATTACTACTTTTTATAGCATAGTGTCATCACAATAATCATCATAAATAGGAGGCATGCTATCATCATAATAAATTTGCTCATGAAAACTTGGGAGGCTAAAAATATCATCTACATTAAACATAGCATCCCCAAGCTTGGGACAAACATTAATTGCAGCAAATATATTCTCAAACATGTCATTCTCATGAAAGATAGCATCCCCAAGGTTGGGTCTTTTCATATCATAAGCATAATCACTCTCAGCATTAATAGTATGGATATCACCAATAATATAGCAATTATCATCATCACAACGAGTAATAGGAGCAACATCATTTGGGAGGGATACCTTTCTACTTTTGGTTCTCCATCTTTTCTTTTTCTTCTTCACATCATGTGTGGGTTTAACCCTCTTTTTTGAGCTCCTTATTAATGAGATTGGTTGAATAGAAAGCTCCTCCTCATTACCTGATTCATCATAAGAAATAATAGGAGGATATTGGGAAGTCTCTTCCCTTTCATTAGTATTCTCTTCATCTTCTATTCATTTTCTTTTCTTTATGTAATTGGCAATATAAGGATTTTTAAGGCAATTCATCACACAATACATAAAAATTTCTTCTAGATCAAAATCAAGAACTTTATCAAGGACAAGTTCTAGCATATCCTTAGTTATACGTTTCATTTCTTCATAACCCAAAAGCAAACTAAGTTCATTATGATGTGCAAGGGAAATCAAGTCATCACAATTTTTGTACACGATACGATCATGAAACAATTTGCATTGGATATTTAAATGACCATGTTCATTGCAAAGTTCACAAGGATGACTAAGAAAATTTTAATTTTCAGCACAAACATCTAGCCTTTCTTGCAACCATTTGGTTTCTAAATACTTATGCCTCTTGCAAAATCTATCTTCCCTATTTGGTGTGTACTTGCAAACTCTATGCAGACCACAAAAATTGACATGCTTATAAGAGACATTTTCATCATGACTAGTGCAAGCATCATTAGTACTATGGATATTCAAGGAATTCATACTAACAAAATTGCAATCATGCTCATCATTCAAATACCTAGTGCCAAACATTTTAATGCATTCTTCCTCTAGCAAATGAACACAATTATCAGAATCCTTATTTTCATGGAATACATTAAAAAGATGAAGCATATGAGGCACCCTCAATTCCATTTTTTAGTTTTATTTTATAGACTAAACTAGTGATAAAACAAGAAACTAAAAGATTCGATTGCAAGATCTAAAGATATACCTTCAAGCACTCACCTCCCCGGCAACGGCGCCAGAAAAGAGTTTGATGTCTACTACACAACCTTCTTCTTATAGACGTTGTTGGGCCTCCAAGTGCAGAGGTTTGTAAGACAGTACCAAATTTCTCTCAAGTGGATGACCTAAGGTTTATCAATCCGTGGGAGGTGTAGGATGAAGATGGTCTCTCTCAAACAACCCTGCAACCAAATAACAAAGAGTCTCTTGTGTCCCCAACACACCCAATACAATGGTAAATTGTATAGGTGCACTAGTTCGGCGAAGAGATGGTGATACAAGTGCAATATGGATGGTAGATATGAGTATTTGTAATCTGAAAGTATAAAAACATCAAGGTAACAAGTGGTAAAAGTGAGCGTAAATAGTATTGCAATGCTAGGAAACAAGGCCTAGGGTTCATACTTTCACTAGTGCAAGTTCTCTCAACAATAGTAACATAACTGGATCATATAACTATCCCTCAACATGCAACAAAGAGTCACTCCAAAGTCACTAATAGCAGAGAACAAACAAAGAGATTATTGTAGGGTACAAAACCACCTCAAAGTTATTCTTTCTGATCAATCTATTCAAGAGTCCATAGTAAAATAACATGAAGCTATTCTTTCCGTTCGATATATCCTAGAGTTCGTACTAGAATAACACCTTAAGACACAAATCAACCAAAACCCTGTTGTCACCTAGATACTCCAATGTCACCTCAAGTATCCGTGGGTATGATTATACGATATGCATCACACAATCTCAGATTCATATATTCAACCAACACAAAGAACTTCAAAGAGTGCCCCAAAGTTTCTAACGGAGAGTCAAGACGAAAACGTGTGCCAACCCCTATGCATAAGTTCACAAGGTCACTGAACCCGCAAGTTGATCACCAAAACATACATCAAGTAGATCACGTGAATATCCCATTGTCACCACAGATAAGCACATGCAAGACATACATCAAGTGTTCTCAAATCCTTAAAGACTCAATCCGATAAGATAACTTCAAAGGGAAAACTCAATCCATTACAAGAGAGTAGAGGGGGAGAAACATCATAAGATCCAACTATAATAGCAAAGCTCGTGGTACATCAAGATCGTGCGAAATCAAGAACACGAGAGAGAGAGAGAGCGATCAAACACATAGATACTGGTACATACCCTCGGCCCCGAGGGTGAAATACTCCCTCCTCGTCATGGAGAGCGCCGGGATGATGAAGATGGCCACCGGTGATGGGTTCCCCCTCCGGCAGGGTGCCGGAATGGGCTCCTGAGAGGTTTTTGGTGGCTACAGAGGCTTGCGGCGGCGGAACTCCCGATCTAGGTTTCTTTCTGGAGGTTTGGGTATTTATAGGATGGTTTGGCATCGAGAACAAGTCAGGAGGACCCACGGGGTGTCCACGAGGCAGGGGGCGCGGCCCAGGGTGGTGGGTGCGCCCTCCACCCTCATGGGCCCCACGAGCCTCCTTTTAGATAACTCTTTATTCCAGTATTTTTTATATTTTCCAGAAAAAATCTCCGTTGATTTTCAGCGCATTCCGAGAACTTTTATTTCTACACAAAAACAACACCACGGTAGTGCTGGTGAAAATGTCAGTCCAGGTTAGTTCTAACCAAATCATACCAAAAGCATGTAGAAATAGTATAAACATGGCATGAATACATAAAAAATTATAGATACGTTGGAGACGTATCATGGTATCATGCAACACTTTATTTATTAGATTGTAGACTCATTTTGTATTGGTATGTGTGATGTTACAGTATCTAGATATGTTACCACATGCCTCTCTTTCCTCATTAAGTACTCGCCACATATCTATTTTGCCTAAAGATGTCTGATGTTACCACCTATGTTACTCCCACTGTGGATAGTCTTACCACCAAAGCCACATGACACGATTATGATTTAAATCCCAATGACTCCCACGCAAAAAAACACGGCATGCTTGTCACACAAATGCAGGAATGTATAAAAGGTTATTTTCCTCTCGTTGAACATAACGGGAGGGTGGTGTTGCTGGTTAGCCTATTCGCTCATCAAACTTGAGGTCTCGGGTTCGATAACTACACCTGAGCATAATTTTTTTTGTTCGACATCTTTCTTCCACCCAATGATAGGTAGGCCCTGCATGACAGAGAGAGAAAAAGTGATCTGGGGCGGTGCCAGGAGGATTCTTTGATTGGTCAAAATGGATGGATACAGAGCTATACGATCTCGTAGTGACCATACAATCACCTCATCACGTATACGCTGCAGCCTCAGCGCTTGTTTTCTAGGGTTTGCACTCTTCACACTCTCTCTCCAGTATATATATACACGATGGAGCATCAGCGCTTGTAGTTGCTCTCTTCACACTCTTTCACCCTCTCGAGATCTAAACATGACTTTGTTGGCCTCTTTCTCTCCCCTCACTGCTGGTCAAAGAGCCGACAGGATCCATCAGCCGGGAAGGGAAGGAGGCTTAACGTTGTCGCTGTTGGTGAGGGAGGGAATCCACTACCGGCGCAATTGTTCTCTTTCACCCAGCGGCAACGCGGGAGGGCCTCCGACCCCTTGTTCTTCGCCGCCGTACATAGAGTGGGCTGAACGGCCTTCAGTCGCCCACCAAACCACACCCTAAGAACCTTAAGGTATAATTTACTTATTCCACATGCATTGCTTTAGCTGCATGTGGGCCTTTTCCGCTTCTGCACTCGAATCTAGGTGTTGGATCAAACAGGAAAGTAGTGCAAAAAGTTGTATAACATGAATCTAGGACGCGGTTCAAAGAGGAAAGGAATGGGGGAAAGTAGTGGGGAAATTTGTATAGCATGAATCTAGGACGTGGTTCAAAAAGGAAAGGAAGGGGGGAAAGTAGTGGGGTAAGTTGTATAGCATGAATCTAAGACGTGGTTCAAAGAGGAAAGGAATGGGGGGGAAAGTAGTGGGGAATGTTGTATAGCATGAATCTAGGACGTGGTTCAAAGAGGAAAGGAAGGGGGAAAGTACTAGTACAGACTGGCTATCCAGCACCTATGTTGGTCGAAAAGGGAAAACAATGAAAAATGCAGTACGCACATCTGTAACAAACTGATCTTTTGTTTTGGGGGACAATGCTATAGAGTTTGAGCAGGACTAGATTTGTCGCGCTCACATAGGGAAATGTGTCTAAAGATAACAAAACTGGGACCAACACAAATATGCTCCTTGGTTGTTTGTTCTTTGTTGCAACAGACTGTGCATCACCCCTTCATACATCGGTAAATGCACATGGTGTTGGTGCATCCACTATCCCGTGCAACTCTTTAGCTGTTGTTAATCTAAGGCCCTGTTTGGCTAAAAACTCCCTAGTCCCTACCTGCTTGGTCCAGGGACTAAACATGGACTAGAGGTTATTAAATGACATGCAAAAAGACCATGTTACCCCTAGTGATGAACTAATAGAGACAAGGTGCAACGCGGGGCAGGGGCAACTGTTGGAAAAAGTCCCAAAAAGACTCTTCCCCGGGGTCTTCTTTCTTTAGTCCCAAATGTCCACTTTTAGTCCCTAAAAGTCCCTCCTGTTTGGTTTAGATGGGACTGACACGGAGTTTGTTTAGTCCCTACACCAAAATGTCCCTGTAAACAAACACCCTCTAATAATGTCGCTGGAAAATTGACGCAATGCCACAGTTAAAAGCAAATTACATGTTTAACGAATTTATTGTTAATATAATCTCTCTATTAATATTAATCAATGCCACCGTTTGAGAAATGCTACTGTCTTGCTTTCTTTCCCATTTAGATAAGTTAGATGCTTCTTTTTGTTGGCTTCTGTGTCATCCACCGTTATTGACCACTAGTTGTTTCTTTTGCACCTCTGTGTAAACATGGTTATCTACTTCACCTTGTTGCTATTGTGACCTTTCGTTGCACTGCACAAAACACTTTTGTTTTAAGAGTGTTTTGTGCAGTTCAACCAAAATGTCACACCGACAACGTTGCTTGATTGCTTAATCTTAGTGGAACTGCACAAGAGGATATCTTACTTCCTATCCGTGTTGGCAAATTTGGTTTGGATCTTCTTCTTGTGAGTTGTTTGAATTCCTCGTCATGATAGGTCAGTAGTACCCTTCTTTCACATGATTGTGCAGTGTGCTTTCATATGTTGTGCTACTTGTACGGTAATGTTGCTTAATTTCAGTGAACTGCACAAATGGAGACAAGACTTCCAATCTGTATGTGCACCATAATATCCCATTGAGGTAAGATAAGGATATTTCACAACTGTTGGCCTGTATTTTGCCACTTTCATCAGAAAATTAATGTCATTGTTTAGTGCTATACTTGTGCTCCCTAATTGACATGCCAAATCTTACATTGAAGGCGAAGATTGTCTGTTATTGAACCAAGTGATGAAGGGGAAGAACAAGCGGAAGAAAAACAAAAATCAACTCCCAATGCTATAATGAAGCACTCGAACTATGATGACACAAGTAATGATATAGTTTTGCATCTTAATTTATTGCTATGGCTGGAACGAGCAATTGTTTTGCCACTGATTTGATGCCACTCTTAATGTAATATGTAATTATCTCTACTTGTGTAAATAGGGATCTTCTTTGAAGATACCATATATTTTAGTGGAATTGCACAAGAAAATGTTGGAAACATTAAACTAATCAAGGAGTATATAATAAGCATGGCAACCACAGTAGATAGCAACAAATGGTTCCGGAGAAGTGCTTGATCTGTATGCTCTACACAATAAGCCTCCTGACAAAGATTGGTACTCACCCACGGATTTCATCCATATGATTGAGCTTTGTCATCTCTATTGGTGTTGTGCTACTACTTAGATACTGTCATGAGAAAGTGGTATTGTTCTTGAGAAGTGCTCCATCTGTGATGTTTTAAATATTTCCTTTCCTTTTTTCCGAGCAAATAGGGATGCTAGCATTTAGTTGTCCTCTTGTCTTTGCACAATAGGATCATCCTCCTCTGAAGAAGAATATGGAGTACGTGAAGTGACTAGTTCCGATTATGCCAGGATGAAGAAGCACTGTCTATCTTCTCATCAGAAGGAGCAGTTGAAGGATGGTTATATTACTCCCCACAAGACCAAACTAACTTCAGCTCAGAAGGACTGACAGATCTCCATTTTGTTGCTGTGATGCGCAAGTACAATGTTGTTCTAGGATTCTTTCCGGTGAGTTCCATTTTTAAAGTGTGCTCTACATGGACCATGTAGGTGCCTGTTTAAACTGTCAATTCATAGTACAGTTTGCTTTATACTAATCACTTTTTTGTATTTGTGCAAATAGGGGTGCTCAGCTTGATAATCGGAACTGCACAAAATGCTCATGAATACATCGAATCATTCATTTCCACCACAAGAAAGGAGGTGCTGATAAGTTCAAGGAGTTGCAACATACAAGGGCGAAGTCATACAAGCTACGCGCAAATTTGGTTGATTTTGGTGGAACTGCACAAAAAGAACAGCTGGTTTATTTAGCACGAGGTGCCATGTCAATGTCCGAACTTATGGCAAACCCTGTCCATTCCACAATCATAGGCATTTGATATTTTGGAATGGGAAAACCTTGTCAAAGTTTGCTCATTGATGTACGCAAAACAACAAGTATTTGACATTTTGGAATGGGACAACCTTGTAAAATTTTGCTCATTGATGTTAGAAAGAAGAGATGCGTTTGATATTTTCGAATGGGACGCCCTTTGTTGTCAGCAGCGTCGATCTATTTTTCTTTATTCTTTAGTTGTGAAGTAAATATTGGCTCTGACATGTGAATCGTTGAGATGCGTAATCATCGATTGTTTTGAATGTTCTCTATGAATTGTCAGGCATGTGTGTTTGATTGCAATGTACAAGAACGCTAAAAGGCCGCTCAAACTATTTGTACTCCCTCTGTTCCTTTTTACTTCGCACATTGTGAAAGTTCATACTTTTTTGTATAAGATTGGTTAATGTAGAGATACTTTGACTGCAGAGAAAACTTATATGCAGACTAAAAAGGACCGGAGGGAGTACATGTGAAACTGCGGCAAACGAGGTGATCACCCTGGGAATAATGCTAGTACGCATTGTTTTGCATGTTCATCAAATGCCAGTGATACAAGAATTCGAACTAATCAAACTAAATTCATTCATACACAGTCGGATTTCATATAAACATGCCGAATTTCATTACATTTCATACATTCTTCAACTAAAAAGGGGTGCGCTGGAGGTATAATTAATTAACCGAAGCTACCCACCTGTGTCCGACTGAGCCGAACAGAAGCTTCTTCTCCAGCGGACTGAGCTTCAGTGACTTAACTGTAGGTGAAGTTGCATAACGGACATGTGGCCTAGATGCCTGTTTGGCCCACGTGTCAGTCAGCCAACTGCACCAGTAGTTAAGTAGAACCAGCGTCCTTCTCAAACATAACTCTTTGACTCCACGTCGCTGCCAAGAAGCTAATCATCCATCAATGGTCAACCCGCCTAGCTTGGCTTCAACCGAAGGGTAGCAGCGATGGCCTTACTTGGACCCGAGCGGAGGCGACCTACCGTGTTCTACTCTTCCTCGTTTTCTATGTGGCGCGGCCTTGTTGGTAGTGGGGCCTTGACGGAGCCGGCGATGTCCTCTGTTTTGTTGCCGGCGAGGCGGCGCCTCGGCGGAGCGGGGGAAATCCTCCACCTCATTGCTGGCAGGGTAGGGCCCCGACTGAGCCGGCGATGTCCTCTGCCTCGTTGTTGGTGGGGCGGGGCCTCGGCGGAGTAGGGCCTCTGCCTCGGTGCCGGCAGGGCGGGGCCTCGACAGAGCCGGCGATGTCTCCTATCTCGTTGCCGGTGGGGTAGCACCTCGGCGGAGCGGGGGAAATCCTCCCCCTCGTTGTCGGCAGGGTGGGGCCTCGGTGGAGCCGGTGATGTCCTCTGCCTCGTTGTTGGCGGGGCGGGGCCTCGGCGGAGTAGGGCCTCCGCCTCGGTGCCGGCGGGGCGGGGCCTCGGCGGAGCCGGTGGTGTCCTCTGCCTCGTTGTTGGTGCCGCGAGGCCTCGGTGGAGCAGGGCCTCATTGACGCCAGCAGAGCGGGGACTCGTCGGAGCCGGCATTGTCCTCTGCCTCATCCTCAGTCTCGCCAAACAGCGCCTCACCTGCTTTATTTCCCTCTTTGTAGGCTGTCGCAGCATCCACCACCCGCATGCGGTACCGCCAGCGCTTGAGACGGCCCTCGCGGGCGGAGCGGTACGATTAGAGCAATGCCTCCTTCTCCGCCCGCTCCTCGGCGATCTGCTCCTCCGCCTGCAGGTGCTCCTGGAGGAAATGGTGGTTGTAGGCGGCATCGGCCTGTGCCTCCTGGAACTGCTCCTGACGCTTCTGCCTCACTGTGTCCATGTATTGGGCACGGGCCTTGCCGATGGTCATGGTGCAATGCACCGGCGAGGATGGCACGGAGGAGGGGGTGGTGTCGGATCGTTGACTACCATGTTCTCCATTGTGACGACGACGTCCTCCGGCTGTCTGCCGGCCAGCCAATCGGCAGCAATGGCTGCCATATCCTTGTGGTCTGTCATCTGCCCGTCCCGAAGAGCGCTGGAGCGCGAGGAAGCCATGGTGGGCAGTAGTGGTGTGAACAGGAGAAAGGTAACGGAGGCGGATGACTGTGGCTATGGCCGACGCAGCAGTTTATATAGCAATGGTGGGCGACGGAGGGACGGACATGTGGTGCCGTAGTAGCCGCCTCGGCAACCGCGTATCATTAATTTGGGTGGCAGAGGGACGGACAGACAATGCTTGTGTTATTTGAAGGCAGAGCAATCGCCTGCACCTGGAAGCGGGGCGGGTGACACTGACCGTTTCAGACATAAAGCACACGCGGGCAAGGGAGGCGGTCTGGGTGGGCCAGGGCAGTCAGACTGGTGCTTGGTAGCGGGTCGGTGCAGCAGCCGAACATGCTGGCTCGCCAGCGAGCTCGCCGAGCTGAGCGACGACAATCAGACGATGGACATAGCTTCTGACCAAGAGCCAGCGCCACTATCCAAGATGGTTCATGTCGTGTTCACCATAGAGTAGGTGCGGCCGCACTTCGACGCCCTAATGGCGGAAGAGCTACCAGCGCAGGAGGACCTGTGCTGCAACCTCCGTCTCCTCAACGAGCACCGATGAACAAGAGAACGACAATGCCATCGCGGACATGTGGCCATATGATCCTGGCTTCCCGAATGAGCAGCTGGCGCTGCATCAAACCATCCGTAGGGCCCGCGAGGCCCTCTTCGTCGTCCTTTCAGTTGTTGTGCTCGCCGTGGCGCCACCGTCTCGCGTTGTCAACATGGTCAACGGACATGAGGAATGAGCAGATGACTTTACTTGGAGAGGATGACAGTGGGGACCCACCAGGGCCATAGCCGCACGTACGCAAGTGCCTCCTTATTATATACAACTGCAATTTTTTTGCTTCCTCCTGGTTTCCTGACATCACGGTCCCACACCATTGTCAACCTATGTAGTCAATAAATGAGAGAATTGCACAAGGAGCGACTGACACCTGGGACCAAGCAGCTCGAGCAGTATTTGTGTTTTTGAGGTGTGAGCAGTGTAGAGTTTTTCTTGAGCAATGTTTTCGTTGTTGTTCAGAGGAGAGCAAGGTATTAACTGGGCAGGATGTGGCCCATCTAACCCAGGCCAGATATCCAGCCCAGATATTAATTTTTTTCAAGCTAAAAATTGCTAGCCGAGCTATACTTTTTTTAGGAATACCCAGGCAAGGTCAACTTGTTATTCTCCGCCCCGCTGGGCTGCAAATGTTTCCTAGGAGGGATGCATTAGGCTTAACAAGAAAATGGGGTTTAAGAAATAATAAATGAGATGTAATTATAAAAACTGGACAATAACTACAAAAAATGCACCAAACACGTAATTACTTTATAAAATATTATTTTTGGATTTTTAATTTTTTAATTTCATTAATTGTTGCACGCGCAATGTTTCATTGGATTTTTACGTGATACAAATTTATATTGAAATTGTATTTAATCTGACTAGAAATTTGGGGATAAAAATATTTCGGATCCCATCAAAATGTGGGAAGTTTTATTGAATTCTATTTTGTACGGTTTGTTGAAATTATTAATCGTTGTCCTAGCTAGAAAATGGGTTGTACTTTTAACAAACTGTAAATGGGCTGTAGTAAATTCCATTAGAATTCAAAAATGGGTTGTACATTCTGACAAATCTCAAATGGGCTATAAGTTCTCTGCCACACACTTGTGGGCCTACTAAGTTGACACATCCCCTAAAAAAATAAGCTGACGCATATGCAATGCTTTGTCAACTTATAGTCAACACACGGTTCTAGCAGCAGTGGCCGTTGGATGTCCATCCAACGGATGCCATGCTTCTTCTTCAATCTCGGAATTCTAGCTTCACTTGCCCCAAAAATGATTACTCCCCCTGACATCTGGGGCGCACCGTTTCGAAAGCTGGCCTGTGGGCCTACTAAGTTGACGCATACCAAGGGCTTTGTCAACTTAGTCAATATAAATGATTCTAGCTGCAGTGACCGTATGATGTCCATCCAACGGCCATCATGCTTCTTCAACCTCTGGTCTTCTTGCTCCAGCCACCCAAAGCAGCACCGGTCATGCTGCTAGCTCCTGCCTCCCGTGGCTAGGTGTGCTGCCGCGGAGGCCTCACCGCCCCTACTAATCCCACCGCTGGCCAGGCCATCCCTTCACTCACCCACACCCCCTGTTATTCTGCGGCGATGACAGCCTCACACCGCAGCCGAACCAGTGAACCCTCGTACTCCTCTCCGCGTGGGCATCCACTACCGCGTCTTCCCTGGCTCCGTGTCGTCCTCTTCCTAGGCCTCCTCGTCTTCCACCGCCTTGGTGCCCTCGATGCGGCGTGGTCAATGTGGTCAACGACCGACTTCCATCGGAAGAGCACTGTACGTGGAGAGGGTGACAGTTGGGTCCACGACCGCAGCAAGGAAGTGCCTCCTTATTACACGGAAAATAATGATCTCCACCTGACAGCAGGGACCCACTAGACGGGCCACCGTATTTCACGAAAAAAAATGTTTCCCCCCTGACTACTGGGACCTACCAGCTACATCTTCCCATGCAAGGAAGTGCGTCCATATTATGGGCAAAACAAATGATTCGCCCCCTGACTGCTAGGACCCACCAGCTACATCTTCGCACGCAAGGAAGTGCCTGACAGTCGAGACCCACCTGGTCGAAGCATACGTAGTGTTGTCATTCTGGTCGTGAACATGTACGTACATACGATCGGTCTATCTGTAGGCTGCAGCGATGAACCGTGGCCATGTAAGGAAGGGTACATGTCATAGTAGAGGCGTGCACGTGTCATAGTAGAGGTGCGCACATAGCATGTACACGTACGTACAACGGCTAGGGTGCAAGAAAGAAAATACGGCCACATAAGTACAAACGGGCGGGGTCTCGAGCGTGTACTCACGCATATATATATGAATGGCCAGGGCTTGTGTACATGGAGAGGCAACGAACGGCAGCAATGGCGTCCTGTTCATTGGGCAGCGAACTGGCTGGGTCATAACAAAGTAACAACGTCCTGTTCATCGGGAGGCAACCGACTGGGTCGGAAAATGTCATGTTCATCGGGAGGCAACCGGCTTGGACGGAACATCCGATGGAAACGAGGCATGGCGTACCGCAGAATGGAGGAAACGGCCTTCTGTTTGACCGACCACGGTCGAAACGGGATCATGTTCATTGGGAGGGGTCTGGCGTACCGCAAAACGGAGGAAACGGATTTCTGTTGGACATCCTATGGTCGAAACATGATCCTGCTGATCGGGAGGGGTGTGGCGTACCGCAAAACAAAGGAAACGGACTTGTGTTGGAGTGCTACGGTCGAAACGGGGGTCCTGTTCATCAAGAGGGGTGTGGCATACCGCAGAACGGGACTCCACGGGATACTGTTCATCTCCACCATCGACCTCCTCCAGCCTCCACGGGCTACTGTTCATCCACCGTCGACCTCCTCCAGCCTCCACCTGTGACTATTCCTCCACGGGCTCCTGTTCATCTAGCCTGCACCGCGCGCTCCTCCACCAGCTACTGTTCAACCAGCCCTCTCCACGGGGTCCTATTCAACCACCCCTCCATGGGCTACTGTTCTTCCAGCCCTCCACCGGCTACTGTTCAACCTTCCCTCCACGGGGTCCTGTTCATCCAGCCCTCCACGGGTCCTGTTCATCCATGCCCAACCGTCTCGATCAATCGGGGTCCTGTTCATCCAGCGGTAACACCAGGGGTCCTGTTCATCCAACCCCCCACTGGGAACTGTTCATCCAACCCCCCCAACAGCGCTCACTGTTCATCCAGAGGCAGCATCAATCGGCTTCAGTTAGCAGCAGTAGCGAAGGAATCGCTCGATCGGGTTCAGTTAACAGCCATCTATCGATCGCTCGGGTTCAGTAGCGCATAACCTGCAGTGCAATCGCTCAGGTTCAGTAGGCGAACGCCTCACTCAGGTTCAGTTAGAGCCCAATGCCTCGCACCCACACGCGTACGTGTACGAGAGAAATGCACATCGCTCGGCCCCCGACCACCCACCGTAACCGGGAACTCCCCGATATTTTCCTCGCCCTCGCTTCTACCATGGTTTTTTCCGTCATGGACGGCCCAAAGAATGTCATGCAGCTGTGTATCCGGCCCGCCCAGGACGAAAAGCCCATTTTCTGTCATGATTTTTGTCATAGAAGTAGGAGCCCACCACATCTATGATGATACCGGGTTTTGTCACAATTATCGTCATGGAAGTGTCATAAGCATGACAGAAAAAATATCGTTCGACCCAAAATGTCACGGATGTGTATTTTTTTGTAGTGAGTATAGGGGATCAATCATAGTCCTTTCGATAAGTAAGAGTGTCGAACCCAACGAGGAGCAGAAGAAAATGACAAGCAGTTTTTAGCAAGGTATTTTTTGCAAGCACTGAAATTATCGGTAACGAGTAGTTTGATAGCAAGATAATTTGTAACGAGCAATAAGTAGTAACAGTAACAAAAGTGCAGCAAGGTAGCCCAATCCTTTTTGTAGCGAAGAACAGGCCGGAACGGTCCCTTATAATAAGCAAAGTGTTCTTGAGGACACACATGAATTTCATCTAGTCACTTTCATCACATTTTTTTGATTCACGTTCGCTACTTTGATAATTTGATATGTGGGTGGACCGATGGTTGGGTGTTGTTCTTACTTGAACAAGCCTCCCACTTATGATTAACCCCTCTCACAACCATCTGCAACAACGAAAGAAGAATTAAGATAAATCTAACCATAGCATTAAACATATGGATCCAAATCAGCCCCTTACGGAATAGCACACAAACTAGGGTTTAAGCTTCTGTCACTCTAACAACCCATCATCTATACTACTCCACAATGCATTCCCTTAGGCCCAAATATGGTGAAGTGTCATGTAGTCAACGTTCACATGACACCACTAAGAGAATCAACAACATACATGTCATCAATATATCGAACGAATACCAAATTCACATGTTACTTATGACAAGACTTTTCCCATGTCCTCAAGAACAAAAGTAACTACTCACGAATCATATTCATGTTCAAGATCAGAGGGCTGTTGAATAGCATAATGGATCTGAACATATAATCTTCCACCAAATAAACCATCTAGCATCAACTACAAGATGTAATCAACACTACTAGCAACCCATAGGCACCAATCTGAGGTTTTGGGTACAAAGATTGGATACAAGAGATGAACTAGGGTTTCAGATGAGATGGTGAGGGTGAAGATGTTGATGAAGATTGGTCCTCCCACGATGAGAGGGTTGTTGGTGATGCCGATGGCTTCGATTTCCCCCTCCTAGAGGGAAGTTTCCTGGTGGAATCAATCCACCGGAGAGCAAAAGTGCTCCTGCCCAGGTTCCTCCTCAAGATGGCGGTGCTTTGTTCTGGAAGTCCTCTCCTTATTTTTTTCCTAGGGCAAATGGACTTATATACCAGAAGATTGGCACCGTAGGCTGGCCAGGGGCCCCACAAGCCACTAGGACGCGCCTAGGGGGTGGGCGTGCCCTGGTGCCTCGTGGGCACCTGGGTGGCTGTCGGTGTCAAAACCGGCAGATCTCGGGTAGGGGGTCCCAAACTGTGCGTCTAAGGATTGAAGGTAACAGGAGGCAGGTGACATGATGTTTACCCAGGTTCGGGCCCTCTTGATGGAGGTAATACCCTACTTCCTACTTCATTGACTTTGGTTAGTATAGGGGTTACAAGAGTTGATCTACCTCGAGATCGTAATGGCTAAACCCTAGATTTCTAGCCTGTATGATTGTGATTGCCCCTACGGACTAGACCCTCCGGTTTATATAGACACTGGAGGGGACTAGGGCTATACAAAGTCGGTTTACAGAGGAAGGAAACTACACATCCAGACGCCAAACTTGTCATCCACGCAAACGAGAGTCCCATCCGGACACGGGAAAAGGCCTTCTGTCTTGTATCTTCACGGCCCGTTAGTCCGGCCCATGTCACATAGGCCGGCTCCCTGAGGACCCCATAATCCAGGACCCCCTCAGTAGCCCCCGAACTTGCCTTCAATGACGATATTGTATCCGGCTTCATGTCTTCGGCTTTGCAAGGCGAGTTCCCCATTGTACTCCATATAGTTTGTCCTTTACATTTAAATATTATACTCTTCAGCTTCTGTGCCGTCGTCGCCTCGGCTTCCATGTGTTAGACAAATACGAAGGGTCTAAGTATTTTTACAGGTAACCCCTCGACCATGTAGGTAAGGCGCTTATTTAAAGAGATTGAATCTCAGATGCCATTCCTCACTGTAAGTGCATCTAGTGCCACCCCTAGTTGGTTTTGGAGTATTGATGACAAAGTTGGTTGAGGGACTAATGCATTTGTGAGAATTGCAGGATAACGCAGGTAGTGTCCCTCATTGATTTGGTTTACCTACCGGAGATGACCACTAAAAATGTATGAAGACATTGAAGACAATGGTGGTATGAGAAGATATTCATATTGAAGACTATGACATGAGAAGACATTGCGTGAAGACTATGGAGCGCGAAGAATATGTGGCTTCGTTGTTTCCTTTTCTTCTTTGTTGAGTCATAGGAACCACCGTACTGTTAAGTGGGGTCCAAGTGAACTAAGTCAGAGTGACTAAAGTGATGCTCAACCCAAATCCTATGTCTTCGAGTGAAGACAATGAGAGCAAATCTTATCCAGAGTTGGATGAGTCAACTTTGCTTGTAGCCCAAGTAAAGTTGCCGCGTGTGTTTGAAATCTGACCGTTGGAACACGTGTCAGTTCCTTAGTGACCCAGGGTCATTTCGGACAAATCAGGTCGGGTTGCCTTGTGGCTATAAATAGCCCACCCCCTACACCATAAATTGGTGGCTGCTCAGAGTTAGTTTACGGCTTTTGTCGTTTTGAGAGCAACCCACCTCAAAGCCTTTGAGAGAGAAATCCTTGCGAGGACAAAGCCCAAACACCCCGAGCCAAAGAGTGTTAGGCATCACTGAAGTCTTTCTGTCTATGTGACCTGAAGACTTATTACACTTGAGGACTGTGTATCCTCCAGCCGGTTAGGCGTCGCGTTCTGAGCATCCAAGAGTCATTGTGGATTGCCGGGTGAACAAAGTCTGTGAAGGTTCGGAAGTCTACCTTGAAGACTTACCAGAGTGATTAGGCAAGGACTAAGTGTCCTTAGCTCAAGGGGAATAAGGTGAAGACACGGTCTTCTGAGTTGAATCTCAGCCTCCCTAACCAGACGTACAGTTGTCACAGCAAATGGAACTGGTCCAACAAATCCCGTGTCTTCAACAAGTGACTGGTTCTATCTCTTCCCTCCTTTACTTTGAGTTTGTCTTCGTGAAGTCGTTGCTTATCTGTCTTATCTGATTGACTTCATTGCTTGACTACTATTGTTGATTGGCTTCATACTATCTTCCATCCTGATCCTACTACCTAGATGCTATTAGTCTTCGTACGTTAACGCTATTGCATACTTGACTATGGCTTGCTTGTTGTAGTTTATCTTCCGCTGCATATCAATTAGGTCATTTCTATTGTTTGTCTTCGAAACTTCCACGTTTTGAAGACTTTGATAAAAATTGCCTATTCACCCCCCTCTAGTCGATAACTAGCACTTTCACTCACCAAGCAAAAATCCTTAGAGCTTGCCATAGGAAACCAACCAAAGATGGCCAATGCTCCTAGTTCTTCCTCGCGCCCCCACGGCCCTCAAGAAGGCGACTGGGAGAACTGCTTGGTGCCCGACGCCCAGTTGACCAAGCTTCAGGCATAGGAACACCTCCCTCCATCGGCTCTAGTCCCCGTTCGGGCGGGATTAACTACCCTCAACGGTGAAGCCCTGGTGGAGAACTTCCCTAATCCCAATAAAAGGGAGCGGGTGTGCTTTGCTTCCTTCTTGCTGAGGGGCATGGGTGAGGGAGTCCTGGATTAGGGGGTATCCGGACAGCCGGACTATATACTTTGGCCGGACTGTTGGACCATGAAGATACAAGACTCAAGACTTCGTCCCGTGTCCGGATGGGACTCTCCTTTGCGTGGAAGACAAGCTTGGCGATCCGGATAATAGATTTCCTTCTTTGTAACCGACTCTATGTAAAACCTAGCCCCCTCTAGTGTCTATATAAACCAAAGGGTTTGGTCCGTGTAGGGACAATCATAATCATCATAGGCTAGCTTCTAGGGTTTAGCCTCTACGATCTCGTGGTAGATCAACTCTTGTAATACTCATATCATCAATATCAATCAAGCAGGAAGTAGGGTTTTACCTCCATCAAGAGGGCCCGAACCTGGGTAAAACATCGTGTCCCTTGCCTCCTGTTACCATTAGCCTTAGACGCACAGATCGGGACCCCCTACCCGAGATCCGCCAATTTTGACACCGACATTGGTGCTTTCATTGAGAGTTCCTCTATGTCGTCGCTGCAAGGCTTGATGGCTCCTTCAATCATCAACAACAACACGGTCCAGGGTGAGACTTCTCTCCCCGGACAGATCTTCGTGTTCGGCGGCTTCGCACCGCGGGCCAATTCGCTTGGCCATCTGGAGCAGATCGATAGCTACGCCCTGGCCATCAGGTTAGATTCGGAAACTTGAACTACACGGCCGATATCCGTGGAGACTTGATCTTCGACGGATTCGGGCCTATGCCAGGAGCGCTGAACAGTCACGACGAGCGCGGCTTGGACCTGTTGTCTGACAATACTCGGGATATCGCACCTGGAGGAGCTCCGGACCTAAATCCGGCGCAGATCGCGTCATCCAAGGACGGGTGGATGGAACCCGCCACGGAGGCCGCACACTCATCGACGATAGAGCCAAGCACCGGCTTCACCCCCAAGGAAGCCTGTGTCACCGGACCCCCGGACTCATGTCCGGCTGTAGGTTCCAGTCTGCGCACCCCCGAGCCCGCTGAATCTGGTTGGGCTCCGGTAATGGAGTTCGCCGCTGCTGATATCTTCCAGTACTCGCCCTTTGGTGATATGCTGAACTCATTAAAGTCTCTCTCTTTGTCAGGAGACTCTTGGCCGAACTATGTCCGGCTCAAGGGGGAAGAAGGCGACGAAGAAATTCATTGCCCACCCACCACCCACTTCATAGCCACTGTCGATGATGTATCAGACATGCTTGACTTCGACTCTGATGATACCGACGGTATGGACGTCGGCGCAGGAGACGATTCAGAACCACCACCAACGGGGCGCTGGACTGCCACCTCGTCATACGATATATACACGATGGATACGCCTAAGGAGGACGACGGCGACAAACCGGAGGATAAACGCCCCGGAGAAAAGCCAAAACGACGGCGTAGACGCCGCTCCAAGTCCAGCAACAGTAAAAATAGCGATAACAGCGCTAGAAAGATCGACACCCCAGTCAACTCCGAAGGCAACAACGACCATATGGACCCAGCAATGGAGCGGGATGAGCCAGGTCACGCTGAACATAGCCCGGAGCAGACGCCCGATCACAGTGATCCCGAGGGACGAACTCATCAAACTGCCCCGGGACAAGAGCACAGTCCGGACGATGATGCATTCATCATCCCGGAAACACGTTTGGAACGAGATAACCTCCACAGAAAGCTTATGGCCACTATGAGAAATCTAAGGAAGCAGAAGCAAAGGCTTAAGGCCACACAGGAAACGCTCAATCGCAGATGGAATAAAGTGCTAGACACTGAAGAAAAGTACGACGACGATCGCCACACAAAGAGCTATCCAAAACGCAAGCTGCTGCCAGAATTCGACGATGAGACCGTTCCACCAAAGAACAATACGGCCAGGAGGCCGAACCAACCACTTTGTAACTGCAATAGAGCAGCTACCGACGCCGCACACGATTTACGTGAGCTCCTAGATAAAAAGGTCGGCGCGACTAGGTCCATCTATGGATCTAGAGGACACGCCCCAGCGCAAGACTATGGTCACCAAAACGATCAGACTAATCGAGTACCAGTTCAGAATCAGCACCGGACACAACAACAGCCGACGGCATACCACAACACATCCAGATACAGAGGGGAAGCTCACCCTTTGTGCTTCACCGAAGAGGTTCTGGACCACGAATTTCCAGAGGGTTTTAAACCTGTGAATATAGAGGCATATGATGGAACGACAGACCCCAGGGTCTGGATTGAGGATTTTATTCTGCATATCGACATGGCTCGTGGGGACGATCTCCATGCAATCAAATACCTTCCCCTCAAGTTGAAGGGACCAGCTCGACACTGGTCGAAAAGCCTCCCTGAAAATTCAATTGGAAGTTGGGAGGAACTCGAGGATGCTTTCAGGGCCAATTTTCAAGGGACCTATGTCCGGCCTCCGGACGCGGATGATTTAAGTCACATAATTCAACAGCCCGGAGAGTCCGCCCGCAAGCTTTGGAACAGATTCCTCACTAAGAAGAATCAAATCATCAATTGTCCGGATGCCGAAGCCTTAGCGGCCTCCAAACACAGCATCCGTGACAAGTGGCTCGCCAGACACCTCGGCCAAGAAAAGCCGAGGACAATGGCAGCCTTAACAAGCCTTATGACCCGCTTTTGCGCGGGTGAAGATAGCTGGTTGGCCCGTAGAGCCACCAGCGACCCAAGTACATCCGAAATCAGGGATGGCAACGGGAAGCCACAGCGCAATAAAAACAAACGTCAAAACAAGGAAGAAAGTCCGAACAACACAATGGTCAACGCCGGATTCAGGGGATCTCGACCCGGTCAACAAAAGAAGCCATTTAAAGGCGACAAAGAGGGACCGTCCGGTCTGAACAAAGTCCTGGACAGATTGTGCCAAATTCATGGCACCCCCGAAAAACTTGCGAACCACACTCACAGAGAATGCTGGGTCTTTAAGTAGGCTGGCAAATTAAATGCCGAACACAAGGGAAGGGAAACACCAAGTGAAGACGAGGATGAGCCTCGCCAGCCGAACACTGGGGGACAGAAAAAATTCCCACCAGAGCTAAAAACAGTAAACATGATCCACGCGACTCACATACCCATGAGAAGGCGCGAATGCGTGCTCAGATACGCACATGCTATAGAGCCCGTCGCCCCCAAGCTTAACCACTGGTCGGCCTGCCCGATCACCTTCGATCACAGGGACTACCCGACTAGTATGCGGCACAGAGGATCAGCTGCCTTGGTGCTCGGCCTAATAATCGATGGATACCATCTCACTCGCGTCCTCATGGACGGCGGCAGTAGTCTTAACCTAATATACCAAGACACGGTCCGTGGGATGGCGATAGACCCATCCAAAATCAGCCAAAGTAACACCACCTTTGAAGGGTGATACCAGGCGTCGAAGCCCACTGCAGGAGCTCCCTCGTACTAGAGGTGATATTCGGCTCCCCAGGCAACTTCAGAAGCAAAGAACTACTCTTCGCCATCGACCCCCTCCAAAGTGGTTATCACGCATTGCTCGGGAGAACGGCCTTCGCCCGCTTCAACACAGTACCACACTACGCCTACCTTAAACTCAAGATGCCCGGTCCATGCGGCGTCATCACTGTTAACAGAAGTACAGAGTGTTCCCTACACGCCGAAGAGTATGTGACGGCTCTAGCAGTCGGACTCTAAGCGGCCTCTAATATATGAACGCATGATTGGTCGTTAATACCACGGGCACGGTAAGACGAGTCCGGCAGCCCGATAAACATGAGCTGGGCGCTACACATGTAATCCCATAGAGGACACCAGGGGCTTCAAATATTCAATAAAGCCCACCTTTTTGCTTGACCCTACTAACAGGCCAATGTCTTACACCTATGCTATTCATTGACAATAGTCAACTCTTCGCACGCTTACGTCATACTCTTCTACATGAGTTTTCCTTTTTTACAGACATCATTCATGCGATACCCTCCCAGGACACGGCACAACAAAGACAAAAGCACAGACATGCAGCAGGGCCCCGCTCAAATGTTTCTCTTTAGATTAAGCCCCTGTGTAAACCTTCTTTATTGTCTTTTGTTGCTTACATATCCCATGGGTACTAAACCCACAGAGGATACTGCCGTTATTGGCATTTCGCCATGGCAGACTAATGCACGTACCTGGAAATACAGGGTTCATAATAAAGGGCGTTACTCAGCCCAGTATATGTTATAAAGTCCGAATACCTTCGGGAGTGTTCGACGTCGCGAGTTTGGCCTTATATGCATCAGCTCCGAATCATGTCTTCGGTCAAATGTTGGGTTTGCCCGGCGCCTGGGTTTGTCGCCTTATGTTCCGTTCTTATCGGCTAAGGCAGCCAAAGGAGAACTACTGCGATCGTGCCCTGGTTATTCCGGATGAGAACCTCAGTAGAGAAAGCCGAAAACTGATTGTCATGATATAGCGAGAGACTGTTCAACCACTCGAAGACTTATCGGAAACTTTAGGATTCCTTCGCATTAATGAAGGACCATTTCCCAATCATGTACACACGCGCCCGTATTCGGATGCACGCAAAGGTAACAGGGGCTACGTAGTAGCCCCACCGTCAAACTCCTATGGTTAAGTGAGAGTGTTACATCTATATTGTCCGGTTGCCTAGTTCGACGTGCGATCACCTCCTTAATGGACCAAGATGTTGGATCAAGTATGATTACGCATATTTTTCACGAACACCCCCGCATTGTATGCGTGGGGGCTGAAGCCAACGACTTCTAACTTTCAGATTACACATATACATAAGACTATGGAGCGCGAAGACTATGTGGCTTCGTTGTTTCCTTTTCTTCTTTGTTGAGTCATAGGAACCACCATACTGTTAAGTGGGGTCCAAGTGAACTAAGTCAGAGTGACTAAAGTGATGCTCAACCCAAATCCTATGTCTTCGAGCGAAGACAATGAGAGCAAATCTTATCCAGAGTTGGATGAGTCAGCTTTGCTTGTAGCCCAAGTAAAGTTGTCGCGTGTGTTTGAAATCTGACTGTTGGAACACGTGTCAGTTCCTTAGTGACCCAGGGTCATTTCGGACAAATCAGGTTGGGTTGCCTTGTGGCTATAAATAGCCCACCCCCTACACCATAAATTGGTGGCTACTCAAAGTTAGTTTACGGCTTTTGTCATTTTGACAGCAACCCATCTCGAAGCCTTTGAGGGAGAAATCCTTGCGAGGACAAAGCCCAAACACCCAGAGCCAAAGAGTGTTAGGCATCACTGAAGTCTTTCTATCTGTGTGACCTGAAGACTTATTACACTTGAGGACTGTGTATCCTCCAGCCGGTTAGGCGTAGCGTTCTGAGCATCCAAGAGTCATTGTGGATTGCCGGGTGAACAAAGTCTGTGAAGGTTCAGAAGTCTACCTTGAAGACTTACCAGAGTGATTGGGCGAGGACTAAGTGTCCTTAGCTCAAGGGGAATAAGGTGAAGACACGGTCTTCTGAGTTGAATCTCAGCCTCCCTAACCAGACGTACAGTTGTCACAGCAACTGGAACTGGTCCAACAAATCCTGTGTCTTCAACAAGTGACTGGTTCTATCTCTTCCCTCCTTTACTTTGAGTTTGTCTTCATGAAGTCGTTGCTTATCTGTCTTATCTGATTGACTTCATTGCTTGACTACTATTGTTGATTGGCTTCATACTATCTTCCATCCTGATCCTACTACCTAGCTGCTATTAGTGTTCGTACGTTAACGCTATTGCATACTTGACTATGGCTTGCTTGTTGTAGTTTATCTTCCGCTGCATATCAATTAGGTTATTTCTATTGTTTGTCTTCGAAACTTCCATGTTTTGAAGACTTTGATAAAAATCGCCTATTCACCCCCCTCTAGTCGATAACTAGCACTTTCAATTGGTATCAGAGCAAGGTACTCCCTTGTTCTGTGTGATTTGGCTTAACCACCTGGAGTTTCAGCTATGTCGACTGCAGGATTGAAGAATGTATCTTGCCCCACCTCTGACGGTCATGAGTATCCTCGGTGGAAAGCCATGATGAAGAAGCGACTCATGGCTATGGACAGCGAACTATGGACAGTCACCGAGATTGGTCTTACCGATCTATGCAAGATGGCGGAGGATGATGACATTCGCAAGTACACTCTACTGAACCTCACAGCGAAGGATGTCATCTGCTCTTGCCTGTCCCGAAATCAGTTCAGGAATGTCATGCACCTCAATCACGCGAAGCTAATCTGGGACTGGCTTTCTGAGGTCTATGGTAGTCATCTTAATCGTCATGATCCTTGGCTTGATGACTACAAGGAGTCTCTTAAAGAGGTGACCTTTCCACCTGAACCGTCTTCATCTTCATCATGCCTCATGGCAGAGGGTGCTAAGGTAACTGAATGCTATCTTTCTGAAACTAGTGATGATGAATCGGGTGATGAATTTGGCCCCAGCTATGTCAAACTTGCTTCCCTTGCCACTAAACAACAAAGAGCTTTGGAAAAGATTCAAAACATGCTTAGTAAGAGCGATGATATGTTGGGCGAAGAAATGGATCAGTCAAAAGCTTTGGCTGAGAGTCTTCAGAGACTTCATTCCAAGTTTGACGCCCTTTAAGATCAACATAATGCTCTCTTGTTTGATCATGAGAAACTTTCTTCTGAATGTCTTCAAAGAGAGCAAGATCTTGAAAAGATAAGAGTGGATTATGAAGTTCTTCTTTTTTTGCGGGGGGAAAAGCATTTCATTAATTGATAATGGTTTTACATTCCTCACTAATGATAGTGCTAATCTCCTGGGGTACATTAGAGAGCCAGCATGCAGTGCGTTGTTGGCCACGGCCAATGGCTGCCATGGCGTGGCTTGCCTTGTTCTGTGCTCTACCAATTCGCCGGACGTGGGTCTCCCTTTCCTTGAGCAAGTCAGCCACATCTGCAAGTTGATACATGTTGCTAGATCGGTCTGGTGTACTGGACGAAAGTAGAGTGACTAACTCGGCGCAGTCGGATTCCACCATAATGGGTGTCGTAGACCAATGCAGCGCTAGTCGTAGGCCTTCTTCGCATGCTGCTAGTTCCGATTCGAAGGGGCTTTGGCAGTTGAAGAGCCACCTACAAGCTGCAAATATCACACTACCAGTATGGTCACGTAATATCATTCCTGCTCCCGCCGTTCCATCAGCAGCAACGAAAGAACCATCAAAGTTCAGCTTGACACAACCTTCCGGTGGCGGTTCCCATTCAGCCGTGGACAGTTCAGACTGCTCGCGTTTGGATGGTTTCTTTTGCCCTGCTAAACCTGTCGGTTGCTTGCCTTTAGTCAGGTCCTCATTGGGATAGTGTTTGATCAAAAGCAACATCTCCACATAGCTGCACAAAAATCGCCTGGACGCTTCTATCGGGATGAATGGCTTCTCATGTGTGAGTTCATTACGGACGTACCAAACTCGCCATAACAACATTAGCAGGAGCATACGACGGGTGTCATCCAGGTCCTGTAGAACTAACAACAGCCAATCTGGCTCATCTCTATGCATGACTTCATCCGACGGCAGGTCCCACACCCTACGCATAGCATCCCAGAGATCGCGGGCATGAGGGCACCTGGTTAATGCATGTTGGGTAGTCTCGGCTTCAAGGCCACATATTTCGCAGGTGTTCTCCAACTCTAGGTGTCGCCAACGTTTATTCTCACGAGTTGTTAGCGCATCTCGTGCTACTTTCCAAGAAAATACGTTAACCTTTGGTGGAGCTCCACTATTCCAAAGCAGCTTCCATGCCGTCCGAGATCCATCAGGTCGGGAGCTGGACTGACCTTCACCATCGCCTGTCATGATCATATCCCTAGCCATGTTATAAGCAGACCGCACTGAGAATCGTCCATGCTTATCTGGGTGCCAAGCAATAGTGTCAGCCTCTAGGCGCCGTGATGGTTTGATTTTGAGAATTTCCGTTGCATCAACAGGGAGAAAATGTTGATGAACCAAGGTTGCGTTCCATGAACTGTCCATGTTCAGGAGATCAGCAACCCACCTTAGTCTGCATCTTCCTTTAGGTGTGACTGGTCGGAGAGAAGGTCCCCGGGGAATCCATGGGTCGCGCCATAGACGGATACTAGCTCCATTACCCACACGGCAAATGCAGCCCTGTTTTACCAACTCCAAACCATACTCTATCGCTTGCCATGTCGAGGATGCATTCCCACTGAATACCGTGTCTGTGATTTCGCCATTGGGATAGTATTTTGCTCGAAGGACCTGCGCGCATAAGCTCTCTGGGTACTGGATTAGGCGCCACGCTTGCCGAGCTAACAGTGCCTGATTAAACAACCGGAGATCCTTAAACCCCATGCCGCCTCGCATTTTGGGCCGCAACATGATGTCCCATCCGACCCAATGAGTTTTGCGTTTACCTCTTTCTGCACCCCACCAATATCGACGAATCATCTTTGTAAGCTCATCACAAAGGCCAGTCGGGACTTTGAATACGCTCATGATGTACACAGGAAGAGCTTGTGCAATGGCTTTGATTTTTATCTCCTTCCCCCCAATGGACAGATAATTATCACCCCATTCCATCAAATTCTTTGCTAGTTTCTCCTCCAAGCTCTTCAATTTACCCCTACTCATCCTACCTTCTGGTGTTGGGAGACCGAGGTATTTGGCTTCAAAAGTAACCTGAGTTATCTGCAATATGCCCTTTATATTGTTCTGTACCGTCATCGGGCATGCGGGGCTAAAAAGAATTGAACATTTTTGGGGGTTGATGACTTGCCCCGTCCCATTAGCATATGTCTCGAGCACACACTTGACCCTTACAGCCTGTTCTGGTTCTGCCTTAAAGAAAAGCAGAGAGTCATCTGCAAATAGCAAGTGTGAAATTCCCGGGGCCCTTCGGCAGACTTTGAGCGGAGTGATCGTACCCTAGGTATTTTCACGACGTAGGAGTGCAGAGAGACCGTCAGCGACAAAAAGGAACAAGAATGGAGATAGTGGATCACCTTGGCGTAGACCTCTGGAAGGGACGAATGAATCAAGGAGGGTACCATTAAATTTAACCGAGTAGCTCACCGAGGTAACGCAGGACATAATCCAATCAACCCATCGGGGAGCGAAACCCAACCTCTGCATCATTCTTCTGAGGAAGTCCCAGTCGACTCTGTCATATGCCTTAGATAAATCCAATTTGTATGCACAAAAGGATTCATGTACCTTGCTGCAGTGCTCAATTGCATGAAAACACTCAAACGCCACTAATGCATTGTCAGTAATCAAGCGCCCCGGGACAAAGGCACTTTGATTCAGTGATACAATCTCACCAAGTATTGGCCTGAGTCTATTGACGAGACATTTTGCCACTATCTTGTATAGGACTGAGCACAGACTGATAGGACGGAAATCTTTAAGAGTTTCCAGTTGATCTGATTTTGGAATGAGCACAATCGCTGTGGAGTTCGTCTCAGAGGGCATATATCCCGTGGCAAAGAAAAGACGTATTGCCGCTACCACCGTGGTCTTCAGGACAGCCCAGTTTCGTTGGTAGAACCGTGCCAGGAATCCATCCGGCCCGGGTGCTTTCAAGGGCCCAATCTGAAACAAAGCGTCTGCAATCTCCTTCTCCGAAAACTCCATGCACAGTGAAGTGTTCATATCTTCTGTAACTTTCTGCTCTACCAAGTTGAGAATTTCATCCGCATTTAGAGATGGGTCGCAGGTGAACAACTCTTTGAAGAATGAAGATGCCATCAGTTCCATGACCGAGGGGTTGTTCTGCCATACCCCCGTGTCGTCCTTCAACTTTTTTATCTTGTTCTTTCGGGCTCTCCAAATAGATTGGCTATGGAAAAACTTAGTGTTTCTGTCACCGTCTTTGAGCCAATTAACATGTGAGCGTTGCAGCCAAAGAAGCTCCTCTTTATAGAGCAACTCGTCCATGCTATCAGATAGTCGGCGGATTTCGCTTTGGTCACCATTTGATTGCACTAGCTGCTCAAGTTTACGTCGTGTACGTTCCACCTCTCGCATGATATTACTAAACCGCCGTCGGCTCCAGCCATGTAGCTCCTCCATGATTTTGTTTAGTCCAGCTGTTACCGAAGCCAGATTCCCACTTGTTTGGGTAGCATCCCAAGCCCTCTGGATGATCTCTGGCAATTCGCCTGCTCGTTCCCAGAATATTTCATATCGGTTGGTGCGGCCACGGCTTGGTGGGCGCTCTTCCTTCTGCAGCTCAATTATGATCGGTAGATGATCAGAACAAGGGGACACGAGGTGTACCACACGTGCATCAAAGAATAAGTCCCTCCAGCGGTCGTCGGCCAGGGCTCGGTCCAACCTAACTTTGACATTCGCTCTTCCTTTTCGTTTGTTATCATATGTGAATGGTGCTCCTGAAAACCCAAGGTCATGGAGCTCACAGTCTTGGACGATGTCACGGAAGGCTGCAATCTGGCAAGCAGGCCGAGGGGTAGCTGACAAGTGCTCGCATTGCCACAGAGCTTCATTGAAGTCTCCCATCAGCATCCACGGGAGATCACTACTAGCCCTCAACTGCGACATGATGGACCACATTCGATGTCTATTTTTAGTACGTGGTTCGCCGTACACACAAGTAAGATGCCACAACGGATCATTGGGTGAGGCACGAACATAAGCATCAATCATTCTTTCATTCTGATCTCTGATCTCAACTGACAACTGATCATTCCAAAACAAAGCTAGACCACCGCTTTGACCATTGCAATCGACTCCACTGAAACCATGAAGACCCAAACGATGGCGTAGACGACGAACTTTATTTGACTTCTGCCTAGTTTCACACAAAAAAACAAATTGCGGACGATGACTTTGGACGAGGGCGGTGAGATCACGAACCGTCGAGGCGCCCCCGATTCCTCGGCAGTTCCAGCTCAAGCCTATCATTGCTTCTGACGGGGCACCACACGCGGCCCCGTCAGGTTACCGGCAGCCCTAGGCCGGTTGCTTCCAAAACCACCATGTCGTCCTCAAGTGCATCCTTCCAATCTTTCCAAAACTCATCCCTGTCAAACGCATCCTGTCGTACCTGTCCAGTCACCGCGACACCATGGGCGAACACAGGTATAGCAATGTTGGACGGCTTCGGGTGGGTGACCCCCTCACCGGGTGTCCCTTTTTCACCCCCACCGCCAGCAGCTGCAAGCACCCATGATCTAGTCATCCGCCGAGAGACACCCAGGACAGGCAGTGCCACTTCTGCTGATGCATATACTTGTTCAGCAAGAAGCGACAATATTTGGTTGATATTGCAAACTGCAGTTCTCAATCTGATCGCAGATCCAATCAAGCCAACAAGACCTTCTTCCTTACAAAGACAGCAGGGTTCTCTCACCTATACACAGAGACAACGAGGATCAGAGTTGAACTCCATCCCAGACGGTAGAGGCGAACAAGGTCACCCTCTACAGGAACGCCCTAGCCACTGCACGTGCAGCTAGACGTCAGACTTGCGCAGCACGCGAGCCACACATCAAGCGCTCAACATGGGAGAGACGACTACGCCCATCAAGTAGACAAACAAAGGTGGACGCCGGCACCAGACGGCGCCGGCGGCGGCGAGGCCGTAAACCCTAGGTCGCCCGCAGGATCTCCTAAACTCTCGTAATTATGAAGTTCTTCTGAAGAAGCACAATTCATTACTTGCTCAACAAATCAGTGTTGCTCAGGATGAATTTGAACCACCATGTTTAAAATGCATTGAGCGTGATAACGCTGCCTCTGTTGCTGAATGTTCCACTGCTGCTACTGTTGCTCTGTCTTCAACTACTGATGTGGTAACTAACCCCTCTTCTGAGGATATCACTGCTATTGTTGATGAAAATGCTAGGTTGAAGACATTGCTTGAAACAGGGATGTATAAAAGTCTGAAAGGGCATCAGACACTTTGTGATGTCCTCAAAAAGCAGATTTTGAACAGAAACCCTAGGAAAGAGGGTGTTGGGTTCAAGAGAAAAATGAATGCTGATGGTTCCTACTGGAAGCCTGAGCAGTATCCCAAAACCACATGGGTTGCTGCAAAGGAACCTTCAGTGGATCCATCCACTTTATCTGGCTTTACCTGTGCTAATCCTATTATCATTGATGAATCCTTTGATGCAAACTATAAACTGTTCAAAAATCAGAATGGTGAAGTGTTTGCCAGGTATATTGGTACTAACTGCAGGAATGGACCGCCAATGAAGAAGATCTGGGTTCCCAAAAGCTGTCTTGAGAATCTTCTTGTGAATGTTGTCATGACACCACCAGGGAAGAAGACAAACCCCAGATCAAAGGCATCACATGGTCCAACGGCTTCATACAGAAACAGGACTCACCTGAGTCACCCTAACGCCAATGTTTTGCAGGGAAATCACACTCAAACATATGAATATGAGCGTGTGTCTCCAAATCGCTATGTTCATAATACTAAGAACTTTTCTGCTTATTCATATGAGTATCATTCATCTCCTGCAAGGCTATTTGCTAGGGCTCCAAAGCCGAAATTCTCAGGTGTTGCACTTAGACTCATTGCTTCTAAGCCACCCCTAAAGATGTGGGTGGTGAAGAAGAACTAACTCTCTTTTGCAGAACATGGTCTCCAGCCAGCAATCAACGGCGTCCGATATTATTGCTGGGGACCTAAAACACAAAGGGATGCATGATAAAATGAATTACTATGTATTCCACATATGAATCGCTTACCTGTCATACTGTGTGCTAACTTTCATCTATGCTGTGATAATCCCAAGTGTGCATCAACTGCTTATGCTTCACAACATACATTGTGAAGCCTATCCTCCTAACTGCACTGTAGGGCATGTCACCAAAAGCTTCAGAATGGATTATTGACAGCGGATGCACTAATCATATGACTGGTGATCGAAGTCTTCTCATGGACTCAACCTTACGTCCATCCGACAAGAGTCAAATCACATTTGCTGACACTGGTAAAGGCAAGGTATTGGGTCTAGGTAGAGTTGCAATCTCAAAGGATCAACACATGGATAAAGTGATGCTTGTTGAATCCCTTGGATTCAACTTAATGTCTGTCTCAATGCTTTGTGACTTAAACATGATTGTGATATTTGGAAAATATCGTTGCCTTGTACTAATGGAATCTGACAAGTCTCTAGTCTTTGAAGGGTATAGGAAAGGTGATCTATACATGGTAGATTTCTCAGCAGGTCCACAGCTTGCCGTATGTCTTCTTGCAAAAGCTTCAGAATGCTGGCTCTGGCATCGAAGGCTGGGGCATGCTGGCATGAGGAACTTACACACTCTCGTCAAGAAGAAGCATGTCATAGGCATCGAAGGTGTCAAGTTCAAGAAAGATCATTTGTGTGGTGCCTGCGAAGCTGGGAAGATGACGAGGGCCAAGCACCCCTCGAAGACAATCATGACGACATCTCAACCCTTTGAGCTGTTGCACATGGACTTATTTGGCCCTACTCACTACTCCACCCTCACAACAACGGCGTGTCTCTATGGCTTCGTCATTGTTGATGACTACTCAAGATATACATGGGTGCACATAATTCTCTACAAGACTGAAGTACAAGATGTCTTCAGACGATTCGCCAATCGAGCAATGAACAATTATGGCGTCAAGATCAAGCATATCAGAAGTGATAACGGCACTGAATTCAAGAACACCGGGCTTGATCTTTATCTGGATACAATGGGAATCACTCATGAATTTTCTGCTCCATACACACCTCAGCAAAATCGGCATTGTAGAGCGCAAGAACAGAACCCTCATCGAGATGGCTCGAACAATGCTTGACGAGTACAAGACACCAAGAAAATTCTGGCCTGAAGCCATTGATACAGCTTGTCACATCATCAACCGTGTCTACATCCATAAGCTTCTGGGCAAAACATCCTATGAGCTCCTTACTGGCAAGAAGCCAAATGTCAGCTACTTCAGAGTCTTTGGTGCTAGGTGCTGGATCAAGGATCCCCATCACAAGTCAAAATTTGAACCCAAAGCTCACGAAGGCTTCATGCTTGGCTATGGAAAGGATTCGCACTCTTACAGAGTCTTCAACCTCTTCCACTACAAAATCGTTGAAACAGTGGATGTGCGATTTGATGAAACCAATGGTTCACAACGAGAGCTCCTGCCAAGCACACTTGATGAAGCTCCTTCCAGTGAATCTATCAAGCTGATGGGAACTGGTGAGATCATGCCCTCTGAAGCACAGCCTGAAGAGGAACTTATCATTTCTGCACCAAACCAACCTGAAGACAATGCTCAGACCGAAGACAATACTTCCAATGATGACAATGATCAGCATGAGCAAGGTCTTCGTCCAGTTCATCCTCGTGTTGCAAATGAAGTACAAATTGAGAAGATAATTGATAGCATCAACGCACCTGGTCCGCTTACTCGATCAAGAGCAACACAGTTAGCAAATTTCTGTGGGCATTTTTCATTTGTATCAATATCTGAACCCAAGAAAGTTGCTGAAGCCTTTATGGAACCTGAATGGATTCAAGCCATGCAAGAAGAACTTCAACAGTTCAAGCTGAATAATGTTTGGGAACTGGTCAAGCGCCCTGACCCTCGCAAGCATAACATTATTGGCACAAAATGGATATATCGGAACAAACAAGATGAGCATGGTCAAGTCATCAGAAACAAAGCACGTCTTGTGGCTCAAGGATATACTCAAGTTGAAGGAATTGACTTCGATGAAACATTTGCTCCTGTTGCTAGGCTTGAAGCTATTCGCATACTGCTAGCCTATGCTAATCATCACAACATCTTGCTATATCAAATGGATGTGAAGAGTGCATTTCTCAATGGCAAGATTGAAGAAGAAGTGTATGTTGCTCAACCACCTGGCTTTGAAGATCCAAAACATCCTGATATGGTGTACAAACTCAACAAAGCACTGTATGGCCTCAAACAAGCTCCTCGCGCTTGGTATGATACAATCAAAGACTTCCTGAAGAGCAAGGGCTTCAAACCAGGATCTCTAGATCCCACACTCTTCACGAAGACATATGATGGTGAACTGTTTGTGTGCCAAATATATGTGGATGACATAATCTTCGGCTGCACCAACCAGAAGTATAGTGATGAGTTTGGATACATGATGCAAGAGCAATATCAGATGTCCATGATGGGTGAGCTGAAGTTCTTCCTTGGTCTTCAAATTCGTCAGCAAAGAAATGGCGTCTTCATATCTCAAGAAAAATATCTCAAAGACTGCCTGAAGAAGTTCGGCATGCAAGATTGCAAAGGCTACACGACGCCAATGCCAGCCAAACATCATCTTGGTCCCGACGACAATGGTAAAGAGTTCGATCAAAAGGTATATCGCTCCATGATTGGTTCTTTACTTTACCTATGTGCATCTAGGCCAGATATTATGCTTAGTGTTTGCATGTGTGCTCGATTCCAAGCGGCACCAAAGGAATCGCATCACTTAGCTGTGAAGCGAATTCTTCGATATTTGGGTTACACCCCAACACTCGGATTATGGTATCCAAAGGGCTCAAGGTTTGATCTAGTTGGATTCTCGGATGTTGATTATGCTGGTGACAAGGTGGATCGCAAGTCAACATCAGGAACATGTCATTTTCTTGGGCGATCACTTGTCTGTTGGTCTTCAAAGAAGCAGAATTGTGTATCACTCTCAACTGCTGAATCTGAATACATTGCTGCTGGATCCTGTTGTGCTCAGCTTCTATGGATGAAGCAAACTCTCAAGGACTATGGCATCAACCTGAAACAAGTACCTCTCTTCTACGACAACAAAAGTGCCATCAAGATAGCCAACAATCCAGTTCAGCACTCGAAGAGAAAGCACATTGAAATTCGTCATCATTTTCTCAGAGATCATGTCATGAAGAAAGATATTGACATCATTCACGTCAACACTGAAGAACAACTTGCAGATATCTTCACAAAGCCCTTGGATGAGAAAAGGTTTTGCAAGTTATGGTGTGAGCTAAATATCTTGGAATCCTCTAATGTCCTGTGATCAGGCACACATCCTAACACTTATGCATGTTGATGACTTAGATGTGCAACACACAAAGTAAGGTATATCTTCAATCAATGAAGACTTACACTTTGAGTGTGAATACATTAACATGGAATTTGACTTCGGAGCGCCACGATAATTGTGCGCCGTGTCTGGGTCTAATACTTCCTATACGGTGGGTAACGCCACCACCAAATTTCTCTGTTTGAAGTGTTTCACTCATGGCGTTACTTTTGCAAAGACTTCGCATTTGGTTTGTCTTCAGTTTCAATTTATCTTCATGATTTTCTGCGCTATGATGATTTGATTGCATATATATATACTGGTGTTCTGTCCTCTACAGCATTCACTTATAGCTATGTCTTCAAGTTGAATCTTTTGAACTAAGTGAATGTGATCGGACCCTAACCTCTCTATGCTTTCTATCTCAAACTCTATTTGTCCAAATCATATGCATTCTATTGAAACTGTCGAATGTCTTCTCTGCGTCCTAGTCAGCAGAAGACACAGAGACAAACATCAAGTCCTATTTAAATGATTCATCTTTATTGTCGATATCCGGAGAAGCCGGAACGAACATCCGACAAACTTGGCGGGCGTGGGAACGTGGGACAACTCTAAGTATGTTGCATGCTTGCCACGTGTCCCACGGATGTGAACAGGCAGGGGCACCTGCGTAATTGCGCTATGCCGCACACCTACTTATAAATACGTGTCCCCTGCGGTAAAGAAATCCTTCTTCCACCTCTCCACCTCGTCAAAACCCTAGCGCCACCGCTAGCTCTCGACGACGCCGGCGACGAAGCGCTTAGCTGCCGCGACTTCTCCGACGCCGTCCTCACGCCGGCCGCGGACATCGTCCTCTCCGCCGTTGTTGTAGGTGTCCTCCGTCGCCAAGTTAGGGCACGGTGGGCTGAACTGCTCGGTCTCCTATTCATCCCTTCTAGCAGTTCTTCGTGCGGTAATTATAACTCTATTTTTACCACCTTTTTGATCTTCATAGATTCATCCTATTTACCGAAAGTGGTTTCTACCTACTCAATGTTAGATCTATTCTGTCTGCATCTCATAATGCCTAGTCTATTCACTTAGATTTCCTATCTAGTTTGATTCCTCACTTGTACTTATTCACGGATTGGTACAAATCTGGAACCAACTCACCTCATATAAGTGAATGTCTTCGCATCATGAGGTCAATGTCTTCAAACTGATTTATCTTCAAAATCTTCTGAGAATGCATATGACCTCTTCCCCTTCCCTCGCATCTCTAATGCTGTCACAGGTACATGTCCGTGGGAGAATCCCTAGGTTCTCATAGTCTGCATTCGTTTGCAGAATTCTTACAGCAACACATTGATTCTCCTGAAGCCAGTTCCTGTCTGACCAGCAAGCGAAAGCCTTTGAAGCCTTTGAACATATTGAAACCGTTCAGTTTGAAGTTCATGGCTACGGAGAAATCTGTCAGGAAGGGTGGCAGACAGCGTCGTGGGGGAACTTCAAAGGATCTGCCTGATGATCTTGCAGAAATATATAAAACAGATCCTGAAGAAGATTACAATCAGCGCAAGACTCGAATCCAATGGATTCGACGCTATTGGGCTGAACAGTGGTACAAGTACAAGTTCGTCACCCAGGAGTACGCAGAGAAAAATGCTATCAAGAGCCCTTGGGGTGATATTCTCTATCGAGGCCTTCCCCCCAAGAACAAAGCTGAAGCCATTGCGCAAGAATTCTATCCTTGCATGGTCCGTGGACCACAGCCTGAAGAAGCCGACCCATCATCATTGCTCTGGTGTCGTGACGACAATCTCTTCAAGCGCAACCTTCTAGTTTGCTAAGGCTTCGGCAAAGGAAAACAAGAAGTCATGGGGATTAGACTTCAATCCTGGCCCCTCTGCTCCCCGTGAGGATGGCACACGTGAAGCTGAAGAAAATAGAATTGGCCCCTTTGCAAACCTTGATGGTCTCATCTCCTACATCTTGGTACAAGGTGCCAAAGTGGATCATTCTGACAATGATGCTGATTCTGATGAAGCCCCAGCTCCTACTCCAAGGCCGCAGAAGCCAAAGAAGATTAAGGCTTCATCATCAGCTGCACCTCCAAAAGCTTCTCGTGTGAAGCCACTGGCCACTGCACCTCCTGAAGTCAGTGTGCAGTCCGAAGATCTTTCCCGCATCTCCAAGAAGACGGAGAAGAAAAAGAAAATCGTCAAGAGAACTGATCAGGCTCTGACTCCTGCTGCTATTCTGCGTGAAGAGCCCATTGATCTGTCCAGTGATGAAGATCTTGCTGATGATGCCCTTGAACAACTGATCAAGAGCAAGGAAGAAGCTGAGATCTTCAACAACTTGCCTCTCTTTGATGTGGCCGTTCTCCATAACTTCATTGATGAATGGTTCGACACACCAAATCTCAGCTTTGAAGATTTGCAGCTTCCCATTGGCCTCAGCGTCTCTTTCAATGGCGCCATTGCTTCTGAGCTAGCTCTTGCTCAGCGCATCGTTGAGCTGAAGAACAAAATTGATTATGAGAAGGCTCAATTCAAGAAGCATGTGGCGAAGCTCAGTGTTCAAGACGTCAGAAACTTCAAGGTCATGCTGCATGAGCTTAAAGAAGCTTTTCTGAAGAAGCGCCAAGAAGCTCAAGGCTCTCGTGAGCGCATGAAGAGTTTGGCTGATAAGTGTGTGCTTGCCTACAATGAGGCTGAGAAGCGCAAGTCACTTGGCCGTCCTGGCATTGACCCCAGGATGGCTGCAAAGAAAAAGAAGAAGCTTCCTGCTGACCAGCCTGCACCTTCAAGCCAAGAAGCTCCTCGCATTATCTTCCGAAGCAGCATGACTGGCTCGAAGCCAAAGGTCACCACAACCGCTTCAGAACAGAAGAAGACGAGGGCTGCCAAGGCTGAAGCCAGAAAGAGGAAGAATACTGAAGCCTCTGATGCCGCTCCCTCCAAGAAGAAGCGCAAGACCAAGAAGAATCGGGCTGCTCCCACAGATCCCCTTGTTGTTGAACCCATCTCAGTGGTTCGTCCTGCATCCGCTACCCAAGAACTTCGCATGACTGTTCATGAGCCTGCTTCCACAGAGGCTCCTGAAGCTGAAGAGATTCCAGCAGTTGATCCCACCGCTGCTGAAGACATTGGTCATCATGACAATGTTAAAGATGATGAAGTTCTTCCTAAAATTGAATATAATGTGGTATCCTCGCTTGTTCGTACGAACAGCGAAATCATCAGCATTGGTCGTCCTCTGACGCCAATTGCTTAGGATGCTTCATGGGCTGATCGCCCGCAAGAACAAGATTCCCCGAGTACTCCCCGACAACAACAACCAGCTACACCACCCATGCAATAAGAAGATGAAGACTTTGAGGCCCAGCCAACTCCATCTCGAAAGGCGTTGCCAGCACTTCGCAGGCTTCGCAAAGGACCAAGGCCTCAAGTTCCTCTTACGAGCGTTCCAGAAGGAGAAGTGCATCATCAACCTGTTGCACGTCAAGTGTTTTTAGAAGCCACTCCTGCTGTGAATGTCTCTGAGTCTGAAGCACCAGCTGCTAAAGACAATCCGGCTGCATCAGCCGATGATGAACGACAAGAAGAACGTGTCTCTACACCCCCCATGCATGAAGAAGTTGTTCATGATGTGAACGTGTCTGTGCCTGACCCTCCAGCTCAGCAAGTGGAGGTTGAAAATGTTGAAGCTGCCACCACCAACGACAATGAAGCTGATGACACTGTCATGGCTGACGCTAATGTGGAGCTTGAACCAACCAGTGTGCCTGTAGCTAATGAGGCCACTGCACCTGAAGCTAATGAGGCAACTGCTCCTGAAGCACTTGTTGTGCAGCCTGAAGCCTCAGTTACTGCCACTGCTCCTGTTCCGCCACCAAGGCCCTATACAATCGAGCAAGCATACAACCATGGCGAGCTAATCACAGTAAGATGGCCCGTTCTGGTCCCTCCGCCTAATGTCTCTGGTCCTCAATTTGACTATCACATTGAGCATAGGCCTTAGGTCCAGAAGCCCAAGCCAAGACTGCCAAGGTTTCCAGGTACTGCAAACTCACCAGGGTCTTTCAATGCAAATGGCTTCAAGAGCCACAACACATTCTTTGACAGCTCAAAGCACCCCTACACGAAGCCAAGAATATCATCAGATCAGTTATGGAGTCATCAGCAGCGAAGCTATTACTCCTGTGTTATGTATGATCAAGGGCGCATTTTCCCTCATATGCGCCTCGACACTGAAGCCATTACTGGACTGCCCTGCTTAGAAGAAGCACTTGACTGCTTTCGTGATGCTGGGCTGCTCAGTTTTGTCACAGATAAAGAACACTGGAATGAAGAGCTATTGCTTCAATTCTATGCTACTCTACACATTCGCGGCTACAACAGAGATATCAAGACATGGGTTCTCGAGTGGATGACAGGAAATGTTCATCATGAAGCCAAAGCTGTCGACATCATTGAGCTTACAGGCCTATCCACTCCCGGAGAACTCTATGAATCTGGTTGTCAAAATCACCGAAATGCTCTGGAAAGCATCTTCCATAAGCCTGAACCCAATATGAGTCAGATGTTGAGCATGATGATGCCTTTGCCATCTGACGCTGAATATCCAGCAGAGTTCTTTGTTGAAGACCTTGAGTATCTGCCACGCACCATATATCACATCATCAGGCGAACTCTATGGCCTATCAAAGGACATTCATCAGCGGCAAAGCTTGAAGGAGCTATGAAGACTTTGGTCTTCTACATTCTCAACGGCATCAGCTTCAATGTGCAAGATTTCTTCATCAGGCAACTGGCTGCATCTGGATCTGATCTGTTTGGTCTGAAGTTTTATGCTCCATGGGTCATGCGCCTCATCAAGCGACACTCTGCTGTCAACTATCAACCTTCTGCTCGCAATCATGTGATTTTCTACCAGAGGTTGATATGTCAGTTGAAGCTATATACCCTGAACCTGCCAAGAAGCCTCTTTGTCTTCAGAATGCCGAGCACCAAAGCTTCACTCAACCCATTGAAGGTGTTCAAGCAGCAACACGAATCTATCCATTGGCTGGAAATACTCGTCTGCCTCATCGAGCACCTACTGAAGCCACTGAAAGCACCATTGCCCAAGGCCTCGGAAGCGTTCTCGCGTTCTCAATGACCGAGAACTTCTTGTGGCCCTTCATCAGAAACAGGATAAACATCACTTTTGGCTCAAAAGACAGATGCAAAGCCTCTTGGTGGATGTCAATCGCATTCGTAACCTTGCCACCAAGAATGCCTTTGTTGCTCATGAAACTTGCCGGCGATCATGGAAGAGCCTGACCCTGCTTAGTGCTGAAGCAGATCTTCAAGACGATGGCTTCAATGAAAGATTCCAGTTTGACTCCACTCCTCCACGGACTGCTGTCCTACGACGAACTCCATCTCTTGAAGACTCTGAATATTCTTCCTCCGCGGCAACTGTCAATGCCAGAGTGATCGATGACGAAGATGATGCTACTTCACCACCTCCTACTTCTGCACACATCGACACTGCACCAAGTTCGTCTGCACTGCCAAACAACAACGACAACCCTGCTGCTTCAACTACTCCTCATGAGGACGAGTAGATGCTCTATGTCTTCAAACCTTTTTGGTCATTACTGACAAAAGGGGGAGAAGCGTATGAGTGTGATACTCTTCAAGCGGGTTCGTATGGGCGGTTGCATTATATTTTGCCTAGTGCTTACAACTCTTGCTTTTGAAAAACATTTGGTTCTTTGCGTTGTAACACCTAAACTTGATGGTCGTCTGCTACTTATTTGCTTTACTGTGATGCGATGATAACTTCCGCACTTAGATCATCCTGCAGACGTCCATTTTTCATTATGCATGTCATCCTATATGCTATATCATTTCATGCATGATGAATTATCTTCATAAGTTGAAGTGGATCTCCACAAGTACAACCTGCCATGTGCATTTGCATTCCAAAAGCAAAATTACTTATATGCACATCTTCAGGGGGAGCCCTTGCTACTTATGAAGACAATTTCCTATCCTTTACAATTTCACATACTTTATCCCCGTTGAAAACTTCAACCAGTTTGTCATCAATCACCAAAAAGGGGGAGATTGTAAGTGCATCTAGTGCCACCCCTAGTTGGTTTTGGAGTATTGACGACAAAGTTGGTTGAGGGACTAATGCGTTTGTGAGAATTGCAGGATAACGCAGGTAGTGTCCCTCATTGATTCGGTTTACCTACCGGAGATGACCCCTAAAAATGTATGAAGACATTGAAGACAATGGTGGTATGAGAAGATATTCATATTGAAGACTATGACATGAGAAGACATTGCGTGAAGACTATGGAGCGCGAAGACTGTGTGGCTTCGTTGTTTCCTTTTCTTCTTTGTTGAGTCATAGGAACCACCGTACTGTTAAGTGGGGTCCAAGTGAACTAAGTCAGAGTGACTGAAGTGATGCTCAACCCAAATCCTATGTCTTCGAGCGAAGACAATGAGAGCAAATCTTATCCAGAGTTGGATGAGTCAGCTTTGCTTGTAGCCCAAGTAAAGTTGCCGCGTGTGTTTGAAATCTGACCGTTGGAACACGTGTCAGTTCCTTAGTGACCCAGGGTCATTTCGGACAAATCAGGTCGGGTTGCCTTGTGGCTATAAATAGCCCACCCCCTACACCATAAATTGGTGGCTGCTCAGAGTTAGTTTACGGCTTTTGTCGTTTTGAGAGCAACCCACCTCGAAGCCTTTGAGAGAGAAATCCTTGCGAGGACAAAGCCCAAACACCCAGAGCCAAAGAGTGTTAGGCATCACTGAAGTCTTTCTGTCTGTGTGACCTGAAGACTTATTACACTTAAGGACTGTGTATCCTCCAGCCGGTTAGGAGTCGCGTTTTGAGCATCCAAGAGTCATTGTGGATTGCCGGGTGAACGAAGTCTGTGAAGGTTCGGAAGTCTACCTAGAAGACTTACCAGAGTGATTGGGCGAGGACTAAGTGTCCTTAGCTCAAGGGGAATAAGGTGAAGACACGGTCTTCTGAGTTGAATCTCAGCCTCCCTAACCAGATGTACAGTTGTCACAGCAACTGGAACTGGTCCAACAAATCATGTGTCTTCAACAAGTGACTGGTTCTATCTCTTCCCTCCTTTACTTTGAGTTTGTCTTCGTGAAGTCGTTGCTTATCTGTCTTATCTGATTGACTTCATTGCTTGACTACTATTGTTGATTGGCTTCATACTATCTTCCATCCTGATCCTACTACCTAGCTGCTATTAGTCTTCGTACGTTAACGCTATTGCATACTTGACTATGGCTTGCTTGTTGTAGTTTATCTTCCGCTGCATATCAATTAGGTCATTTCTATTGTTTGTCTTCGAAACTTCCACGTTTTGAAGACTTTGATAAAAATCGCCTATTCACCCCCCTCTAGTCGATAACTAGCACTTTCACTCACCAAGCAAAAATCCGTAGAGCTTGCCATAGGAAACCAACCAAAGATGGCCAATGCTCCTAGTTCTTCCTCGCGCCCCAACGGCCCTCAAGAAGGCGACTGGGAGAGCTAATTGGTGACCCACGCCAAGTTGACCAAGCTTCAGGCGTAGGAATACCTCCCTCCATCGGATCTAGTCCCCGTTCGGGCGGGATTAACTACCCTCAACGGCGAAGCCCTGGTGGCGAACTTCCCTAATCCCAATAAAAGGGAGCGGGTGTGCTTTGTTTCCTTCCTGCTGAGGGGCGTGGGTGAGGGAGTCCTGGATTAGGGGGTATCTGGACAGCCGGACTATATACTTTGGACGGACTATTGGACCGTGAAGATACAAGACTCAAGACTTCGTCCCGTGTCCGGACGGGACTCTCCTTTGCGTGGAAGACAAGCTTGGCGATCCGGATAATAGATTTCCTTCTTTGTAACCGACTCTGTGTAAACCCTAGCCCTCTCTAGTGTTTATATAAACCAGAGGGTTTGGTCCGTGTAGGGACAATCATAATCATTATAGGCTAGCTTCTAGGGTTTAGCCTCTACGATCTCGTGGTAGATCAACTCTTGTAATACTCATATCATCAATATCAATCAAGCAGGAAGTAGGGTTTTACCTCCATCAAGAGGGCCCGAACCTGGGTAAAACATCGTGTCCCTTGCCTCCTGTTACCATTAGCCTTAGACGCATAGATCGGGACCCCCTACCCGAGATCCGCCAGTTTTGACACCGACATTGGTGCTTTCATTGAGAGTTCCTCTATGTCGTTGCTGCAAGGCTTGATGGCTCCTTCAATAATCAACAACAACACAGTCCAGGGTGAGACTTCTCTCCCCGGACAGATCTTCGTGTTCGGCGGCTTCGCAACGCAGGCCAATTCGCTTGGCCATCTCGAGCAGATCGACAGCTACGCCCTGGCCATCAGGTTAGATTCGAAAACTTGAACTACACGGCCGATATCCGCGGAGACTTGATCTTCAACGGATTTGGGCCTATGCCAGGAGCGCAGAACAGTCACGGCGAGCGCGGCTTGGACCTTTTGTCTGACAATACTCGGGATATCGCACCTGGAGGAGCTCTGGACCTAAATCCGGGGTAGAACGCGTCATCCGAGGATGGGTGGATGGAACCTGCCACGGAGGCCGCACACTCATCGGCGGTAGAGCCGAGCACCGGCTTCACCCCCAAGGAAGCCTGTGTCACCGGACCCCCGGACTCATGTCCGGCTGTAGGTTCCAGTCCGCGCACCCCCGAGCCCGCAAAATCTGGTTGGGCTCCGGTAATGGAGTTCTCCGCTGCTGATATCTTCCAGTACTCGCCCTTTGGCGACATGCTGAACTCATTAAAGTCTCTCTCTTTGTCAGGAGACTCTTGGCCGAACTATGTCCGGCTCAAGGGGGAAGAAGGCGACAAAGAAATTCGTTGCCCACCCACCACCCACTTCATAGCCACTTTCGACGATGTATCAGACATGCTTGACTTCGACTCCGATGATACCGACGGTATGGACGTCGGCGCAGGAGACGATTCAGAACCACCACCAACGGGGCGCTGGACTGCCACCTCGTCATACGATATATACACGGTGGATACGCCTAAGGAGGATGACGGCGACAAACCAGAGGATAAAACCCCCGGACAAAAGCCAAAACGACGGCGTAGACGCCGCTCCAAGTCCAGCAACAGTAAAAATAGCGATAACAGCGCTAGAAAGATCGACACCCCAGTCAACTCCGAAGGCAACAACGACCATATGGACCCAGCAATGGAGCGGGATGAGCCAGGTCACGCCGAACACAGCCCGGAGTAGACGCCCGATCACAGTGATCCCGAGGGACGAACTCATCAAACTGCCCCAGGACAAGAGCACAGTCCGGACGATGATGCATTCTTCATCCCGGAAACACGTTTGGAACGAGATAACCTCCAGAGAAAGCTTATGGCCACTGTGAGAAGTCTAAAGAAGCAGAAGCAAAGGCTTAAGGCCACACAGGAAACACTCAATCGCAGATGGAATAAAGTGCTAGACACTGAAGAAAAGTACGACGACGATCGCCACACAAAGAGCTATCCAAAACGCAAGCTGCTGCCAGAATTCGACGATGAGACCGTTCCACCGAAGAACAATACGGCCAGGAGGCCGGACCAACCACTTCGTAACTGCAATAGAGCAGCTACCGACGCCGCACACGATTTACGTGAGCTCCTAGATAAAAAGGTCGGCGCGACCAGGTCCATCTATGGATCTAGAGGACACGCCCCAGCGCAGGACTATGGTCACCAAAATGATTAGACTGATCGAGTACCAGTTCAGATTCAGCACCGGACACAACAACAGCCGACGGCATGCCACAACACGTCCAGATACAGAGGGGAAGCTCACCCTTTGTGCTTCACCGAAGTGGTTCTGGACCACGAATTTCCAGAGGGTTTTAAACCTGTGAATATAGAGGCATATGATGGAATGACAGACCCCGGGGTCTGGATTGAGGATTTTATTCTGCATATCGACATGGCTCGTGGGGACGATCTCCACGCTATCAAATACCTTCCCCTCAAGCTGAAGGGACCAGCTCGACACTGGTCGAAAAGCCTCCCCAAAAATTCAATTGGAAGTTGGGAGGAACTCGAGGATGCTTTCAGGTCCAATTTTCAAGGGACCTATGTCCGGCCTCCGGATGCGGACGATTTAAGTCACATAATTCAACAGACCGGAGAGTCCGCCCGCAAGCTTTGGAACAGATTCCTCACTAAGAAGAATCAAATCATCAATTGTCCGGATGCCGAAGCCTTAGCGGCCAAACACAGCATCCGGGACGAGTGGCTCGCCAGACACCTCGGCCAAGAAAAGCCGAGGACAATGGCATCCTTAACAAGCCTTATGACCCACTTTTGCGCGGGTGAAGATAGCTGGTTGGCCCGTAGAGGCACCAACGACCCAAGTACATCCGAAATCAGGGATGGCAACGGGAAGACATGGCGCAATAAAAACAAATGTCAAAACAAGGAAGAAAGTCCGGACAACACAACGGTCAACGCCGGATTCAGGGGCTCTCGACCCGGTCAACAAAAGAAGCCATTTAAAGGCGGCAAAGAGGGACCATCCGGTCTGAACAAAGTCCTAGACAGACTGTGCCAAATTCATGGCACCCCCGAAAAACCTGTGAACCACACTCACAAAGAATGCTGGGTCTTTAAGCAGGCTGGCAAATTAAATGCCGAACACAAGGGAAGGGAAACACCAAGTGAAGACGAGGATGAGCCTCGCCAGCCGAACACTGGGGGACAGAAAAAATTCCCACCAGAGCTAAAAACAGTAAACATGATCCACGCGACTCACATACCCACGAGAAGGCGCGAATGCCCGCTCAGAGACGCACATGCTATAGAGCCCGTCGCCCCCAAGCTTAACCACTGGTTGGCCTGCCCGATCACCTTCGATCACAGGGACTACCCGACTAGTATGCGGCACGGAGGATCAGCTACCTTGGTGCTCAACCTAATAATCGATGGATACCATCTCACTCGCGTCCTCATGGACGGCGGTAGTAGTCTTAACCTAATATACCAAGACACGGTCCGTGGGATGGGGATAGACCCATCCAGAATCAGCCAAAGTAACACCACCTTTGAAGGGGTGATACCAGGCGTCGAAGCCCACTGTAGGGGCTCCCTCGTACTAGAGGTGATATTTGGCTCCTCAGGCAACTTCAGAAGCGAAGAACTACTCTTCGCCATCGACCCCCTCCAAAGTGGTTATCATGCATTGCTCGGGAGAACGGCCTTCGCCCGCTTCAACACAGTACCGCACTACGCCTACCTTAAACTCAAGATGCCTGGTCCACGCGGCGTCGTCACCGTTAACAGAAGTACAGAGCATTCCCTACACGCCGAAGAGTATGCGACGGGTCTAGCAGCCGGACTCTAAGCGGCCTCTAATATATGAACGCATGATTGGTCGTTAATACCACGGGCACGGTTAGACGAGTCCGGCAGCCCGATAAACATGAGCTGGGCGCTACACATGTAATCCCATAGAGGACACCAGGGGCTTCAAATATTCAATAAAGCCCACCTTTTTGCTTGACCCTACTAACAGGCCAATGTCTTACACCTCTGTTATTCATTGACAATAGTCAACTCTTCGCACGCTTACATCATACTCTTCTACATGAGTTTTCCTTTTTTACAGACATCATTCGTGCGATACCTCCCAGGACACGGCACAACAAAGACAAAGGCACAGACGTGCAGTAGGGCCCCGCTCAAAGGTTTCTCTTTAGATTAAGCCCCTGTGTAAACCTTCTTGATTGTCTTTTGTTGCTTACATATCCCATGGGTACTAAACCCACAGAGGATACTGCCGTTATTGGCATTTCGCCACGGCAGACTAATGCACGTACCTGGAAATACAGGGTTCATAATAAAGGGCGTTACTCAGCCCAGTATATGTTATAAAGTCCGAATACCTTCGGGAGTGTTCGACGTCGCGAGTTTGGCCTTATATGCATCAGCTCCGAATCATGTCTTCGGTCAAATGTTGGGTTTGCCTGGTGCCTGGGTTTGTCGCCTTACGTTCCGTTCTTATCGGCTAAGGTAGCCAAAGGAGAACTACTGCGATCGTGCCCTGGTTATTCCGGATGAGCACCTCAGTAAAGAAAGCCGAAAACTGACTGTCATGATATAGCGAGAGACTGTTCAACCACTCGAAGACTTATCGGAAACTTTAGGATTCCTCCGCATTAACGAAGGACCATTTCCTGATCATGTACGCACGCGCCCGTATTCGGATGCACGCAAAGGTAACAGGGGCTACATAGTAGCCCCACCGTCAAACTCATATGGTTAAGTGAGAGTGTTACAGCTATATTGTCCGGTTGCCTAGTTCGACGTGCGATCACCTCCTTAATGGACCAAGATGTTGGATCAAGTGTGATTACGCATATTTTTCGCGAACACCCCCGCATTGTATGCGTGGGGGCTGAAGCCAACGACTTCTAACTTTCAGATTACACATATACATAAAACCGCCGCACATGAGGCACAATAGCACTTTCGGGCAAAAAATATAAACATAGCCTCCATAATTACAATAAAAATTTTACAATGAAATGATTTGTCACTCGAACATGACATTCTTCGAACACTGAGCCTCTATTAAGCGAGCACCTTCCGTTACCTACTCCAAGTAGTGCTCGGCCGGATCCTGGCTTCCCGCGGATTCTGGGTTGCAATGATGGTGGCCTCCATGTCTGTCTAATATGCTTTAACGCGGGCAAGAGCCATCCGTGCACCCTCTATGCACGCCGACCTCTTCATGGCATCGATCCGCGATACGGCACCAAGGAATTGTTGCACTAAACCAAAATAACTGTCCGACTTAGGCTCCTTCGGCCATAGGTGGTCTATTATAGACCGCATTGCAAGGCCGGACAGTCTATGGAGCTCGGCCACAGCAGCCATTCTCTCACTCAATGGCAATGGGCGCGTTGGAGCACTGAATTGCGACCAGAACAGCTTCTCCACTTCATTATCTTCTTGATCCTCGAAAAAACTTGGCCGCATCAGCCGTACTCTTCGCCAAATCCGCATACGCATCTGCAGGGCTCCAGCGTTGGTCCAGAGGGTTTCCAGCCGTGATTTCTCCGTCCTGTCGAAGCTCCTCTCGCGCATCCCTAATGTCGGAACGCATCTCCTTGGCCGCATCAAGGGCCTTCTTCAGGTCAGCCTTATTCACCTGATTTTCTTTTTCAAGAAGCTCATACTGGTTGGCGGCGTTTTTTAGCTCCACAGCCATTTCGGCTATTTTTTCTTTGCTTCGGCGATAGGCAGCCTGTTCGGCTTTCAACTCTTCGGCCGCCTTTAGGGCATCCGCATTGCTAGCCCGGGCCTGTTCCTTGGCCAGGGCAAGTTCTGCCCTCAGGGCTTCCATGGCAGCAGCTCCGTCTACAGTCCAAGCATATCAAATCAACATTATGCTCCTATTAATTTTTCCCATAACAAATAAAGAAATCAGAGCACATACCTTGTGACTCGTTAAGCCGCTCGTTCACAAGTGTGATATCGGCATCAATAACTCCAACCTGACGCCTCAGTTTGGCGACTTCAACGGACCGGTCGGCTGCCGGACCCTTAGCCACCTGTGCATAAACACAGTATGATCATTACTCAACGATGTGATCCTCCGTTTGCCGCCTTGGGCTGGCAACCAGAGTCTCAGGGGCTATTATCCATATGGAGCACACCTAGCGCATGCACCATAATCAAGAATTACGTATCTTGTTACATATCTCAAAACCTCTGAGCAGGCTTGTAAAAGCTTCATTCAACCCACTTGTGGCGGATGAAATCTTCTCAAGCACCATGCTCATTAATGAACGGTGATCCTCCGAGAGAGCAGCTTGCTCTAGAAGACCCGTCAGCTTATCCGGCCATACGCCAAACTGCGCAGGACCTTCCTTATCACCCCCCGTGGGAACTGAACGCTCCGGGCTTAGGGAAGCCAAAGTACTAGCTTCTGGCCTCGGCAAATCCGGACTCCTCCGTGATGACACCTCGGGGTCGCCCGCCCCATGTGGCGGAGAGGCTGGTGGGGTTTCACTCTCCATCATCTCCGGAAGGAGATCCACCGAAGACGAGCTCTGTCGAGAAGAGATGCTAGCCGGACTGCAAAAGAGAGATCCTGGTTACTGTTCTCGGGGGAGGAAGCAGCAACTTTGTATTTACGATTAACTTATGGCTCGGCTGAGGGCTGGCCCGTTTGCGGGCATGGCGCGGTAAGGACGCCCTTCAGGGCAGGGCCCACTGGTGAAGTTTTCTTCCCTTGTTTGGGCACCTCCATCTCCAAGTCTTAAGAGGTGGCCCTTTTCTTCCCGCGAGGGGAGGAAACCTTAGATTCCCCTCCCCGATTATCCTCCTTTGGGGAGGTAACAATTCTCCCGGTTTGGATGTGCAACGTGTGAAGTTCTGCTTCTCTGTTCTTCCCTTCGTCTTTCCCCGAGGGCACTTTACTTAGCACATGACCAAGCATCTTGGCTATGGCGGGACTAGGCGAGCCTTCGGGAAGTGGCGCCGGACACCTGATTCTCTCTGCCTTGTTGAGCCATTCCTGGCCACGGAGGATTTTCAGAATAATGTTATGATAACTATAAATGAAGTGTTTGGTTTTTGGGTTACTTACTTGGGTATCTGGGCGATTGCAGCTTAGGCCCGCATCCTCGGTGGTGTCCGGACAATTTACTTGTGGTCCGAAGAATAACTTACACATCCCTTCGAGTGTCACGCCGAAAAAATGCAGAATAGTTCGCGGACCTTCCGGATTGAACTCCCACATCCAGAGAGGCCGGCGCTTGCACGGCAACATCCGTCGGACTAGCATTACCTTAATTATGCTGATGAGGATAATGTCCCTATCAAGAAGCTCTCGGATGTGGCTCTGCAAAGGTCGGTACATCATTAGCAGGCCCCCAATCCCGTCCTACATTGGCCCATGACGCCAGTTGAGGCGGAGAGCCCGAACGGAAGTCGGGGCAGCCACCCACTTTGTGCCTCTGGGAGCCGTGACGTAACACCACCTCCGCTGCCATAGATCGGACACTTCTGGGAAGGAGACCTCCGGCCATGGGGCGTCAGCGTTCCTGCTTATTACAGCACCCCCGCACTCCGCGTATCGCCCCTCAATCATCTTTGGCTTCACATTGAAGGTCTTGAGCCATAAGCCGAAGTGCGGGGTGACATGGAGAAAAGCTTCGCACACAACGATGAACGACGAGATATGAAGGATGGCGTCCGGAGCTAGATCATGAAAATCTAGCCCGTAGTAGAACATGAGCCCTCTCACAAAGGGATCAAGAGTGAAGCCTAAGCAGCGGAGGAAGTGAGAAACAAATATGGCGCTCTCATTGGGCTCGGGAGTAGGGATGATCTGCCTTGGAGCAGGGAGCCTGTGCTTGATGTCGGCGGTCAGGTATCCGACCTTCCTAAGCTTCGCAATATCCTCCTCTGTGACAGAGGAAGCCACCCACCGGCCTTGAAGGTTGGATTCGAACATGATTGAAGATCCGGAGGGCTTGAGCTTGGGCTTCGGGTGTTGGAACTCGAGATGCGAAAAGGCGCAAGCGTGGTAGAAAAGAGGGATAGGCCTCGGCCCCTATATAAAGGGGTGAATATCAAGCGTCCTCAGCGTAACCGCTTGGGTCTTACCTAAAAACACGGAGTCATACCAACATGCGTCATGGGGTTGCACGCGCTCGTATTGATGGAAGATCCCGCAATAAGGGGGACACAATCTCTGCTTTGGCAGGGTGTGCCAATAAAACTGCCTCGCGACGCGTATCAAGGCAGGCTAAGAAAAACCGGTTCGTGTTGGGCCAGGCCACGGTGTAAGAGCACACCATACAAAAATTGCCAGCAGATCAGATTTATGAAGTGCTATGCTCTCTACGGTGGTGTGCGGAAATTATCTCACAAAGCTGGACACAATCCTCAATCTACGTTGGAGTATTCGGAGATAGAACCCGCCTTGCAATGCCGAAGACAAACTGCGCACTGGACTCATCGTCATTGAAGCCTGGTTCAGGGCCAACTGAGGGAGTCCGGGATTAGGGGGTATCCGGACAGCCGGACTATATACTTTGGCCGGACTGTTGGACCGTGAAGATACAAGACTCAAGACTTTGTCCCGTGTCCGGATGGGATTCTCCTTTGCATGGAAGACAAGCTTGGCGATTCGGATAATATATTTCCTTCTTTGTAACCGACTCTGTGTAAACCCTAGCCCCCTCTGGTGTCTATATAAACCGGAGGGTTTGGTCTGTATAGGGACAATCATAATCATCATAGGCTAGCTTCTAGGGTTTAACCTCTACGGACTCGTGGTAGATCAACTCTTGTAATACTCATATCATAAATATCAATCAAGCAAGAAGTAGCGTTTTACCTCCATCAAGAGGGCCCGAACCTGGGTAAAACATCGTGTCCCTTGCCTCCTGTTACCATTAGCCTTAGACGCACATATCGGGACCCCCTACCCGAGATCTGCCAGTTTTGACACCGATAGTGGTATTTCCAATCCACCCTTTCCTCAGAGTCTTCTGGAGTATTACAGTCTCCAACTGTACAACCTCACACCGGGCTCCATCCTACACATCGTGGGCTTTGGTGCTCTTTGCGAGCTACTCCTAGGCCGCGAGGCCCATTTGGAATTATGGAGGAAATATTTCTGCCTCGTCCCCCGCTCCCAAAAGGGATCCATATTCGAGGTGGGCGGTGCCGAAGTATGGCGTATAGGCGGAATAGGATATCTGTCCGACACTCCGAATAAGGCATCCGAAGAGTGGCCCTCGGAGTGGTTCTACATCAAAGACCATGTCCTCCCGGACCCAATCCAACAAGGTCTTCCCGAATTTTCCACCGCTCCTTTAAAGAAGCACAGTTGGCGTCACCGAAGCTATGAAGAAGAAGATAGTGCGGAGAATAAGAGGCTAGTGAGCAAGATTAGAATACTTTCCCACTCCAGACTATCTATAGTTGAGGTAATGGCGATTTCAATAACACGATGTGTTCAACCGCTCCAATCCAGAGGGCTTCCCATGTGGCATTACAAAGGGGAGGACGACGCCTCACATTGTGGGCACAAGGGTCCGGCCAATTTCACCGCTTTGGCCGCCACGTTGGCTGACCTTTTCAAAGTGGAAAAGGAAGACTTTGCTCGCCTGAAGTGCCGAGAAGGTTTCTCCATGTATAACCCCATTGACTGGGTGAGTCTTTGATCATAGGCCTTACTCGATCTTTTTCCTTAACTATGCTTTTAGTCGAACTTAATCCGGCTACCTTTAACAGGAATGGAGAAAGGTCGTCGCGGGGATCTACAGCCCCACTCCGTAGCCAGAGGACCATAATCAAGACCTTGATCCTGGATTTGAAGAGGATCCAGATATATTTGTTGAATTTAAGGATGGAGTCTTTTATCAAATGAGCTACGATGGCACGGAAGTGGCCATTATAGCCGATTACCCTGGCCTTCTCCCCTCCTCCCATGTAAGTACCCAGGAGACATCTCCTAAAAAAGAGTTTTCCCATTGCGACTCACCCACCGCACTACATCATGCTCCCAGGGGGCGACGCTCGCACCATCATACTGTAGCAAAGGCGTCCTCTAAGAAGACGACACTTGCATAGGGCGCATCTTTGAAAAGAAAGGCAAACGACGATACAGCCGGGCCCTCTCCTTAGTCGAAGAGGTATAATCCTTTAACACGCACTCAGTGGATAGATCAGACGATGACATTTCATGGTGTGCCATATTACAGGAGGAGTGTAAGCCGGACTGTATCTAGAGACCTGGCCGACCATGCACAGACTAATCCGGCCCTGGACCCTGCCACAAGGACTGGAGGGGATGCATGATTAATGCCGAATTGTCATCTCCCAGACGATTCGGATAATGTATCCGTCACAAACTCCAAAGTGGAGAGTGCGATGAATCATCGGTGGCGGAGAGCGGCTATGCATGACCCAAATTTCACCGAAGAGGCACTCAATGCCTTCAGCTCAACGGATGCTTACATCCGAGCCGCTCGGGATGGACTTGTTGGAGCCACTCACCATCTTTCAAAGGATATGTGGGTAAGTACTTTTGTGCAGATTCAATAATCATATGCCAGTAGCCCCCGAGTCTTGAAGCAGTTGGCCCAACTGATTTAAGGGTCGTTACATTGTTAGGTACTCACGGAGAGAAATAACACATTATCCAAGGAGCTAGAAGAATGCCAAACTAAGCTAACTGTTGCCACCACCGAACTGGAAAATTTAAAGAAATCCAAGAAGGCACTTGATGGTAAGTACAACAGTAGCTAGGAAATAAGATTTCATGCCTACAACGATGTTGCTTAACTATGCATTGTTTTGTTGGTAGGGTCAACAGATCAACTGGAGGATAGGCTAAGGGTTGCTCAAGCGGACAAACAACATGCCAAAGGGCAAGAAGCCGCTGGTCAACGTGTATTGGCACGGACCATCATGAGAAGAACAAACTACATGATGCAAATATCAAGCAAGCCAAAGAACTGAAGGATTTAAAAGCCAATTATCGGATGCTTTGAAGGAGAACAGGAAGCTGAAAGGCGGCATTTCAGTATGCTCTTTAACCTGACTGTCACATGGTCTCCTGTTTGAAAATTTTACAAGTTTGCTTCTGTAGTTGTGCTAACCGGATGTCCCGAAGGAGAAGTGTCCAGATTCCAAGGCGACCTGCTACAAGAGCTATCCAAGGTGCAAGAGCGAGCTCGGAAAGCATTGAGGAACATGGCTAAGGCCTTATGGCCATCTGATCCACCTCCAGGAAGTATGGAGGAGCTTGTAAATTTATTCATGGGAGCTCGTCGCCGTTTGGAGCTATGGAAGATATCAGCGTGTCGGTAAGGCACCCGAGAGGCCTGGGCCATGGTGAAAACACGGTATACCAGACTTGATCCGAATCATATGGCCCGGGTCGAACCTCGGGGACTAGATGGACAAGAAATTCCTGTTAGCGTAGTGTATGACCAAGTAAAAATAGTCGCTAAGTTTTCTCAACAGGATTGTAAACTAGACAACCTACTAGAGGGTCTAGAGGAGGAAGAAGTTTTTGAGTCCAAGTAGTAATGTACTTTATCAACAAACTTATCTCCAGCCGAAGTGTAAAACAATTGTCATGGCAGACTTTCTGCTTCGACCTCTAGAACCCGAGGTTTGGAGTGTTTCCGGATATTATACCATTGGTAAACACTAAGGTATGTTCGGAAACCAGGCAGTCCGGTCATAGTTGCTTAAACAAACAAGTTGTATTCGGAGAGTTATGTTATATTACATTTAATCGTAAGAAACACCTTCCAGAGAGAATAGTTCTGTTAAGGGTTCCTTTCATGGGCCAGCATGCATTTATGGGCATGCATAAACTATGATGCTAAAAATCACAGTACATATTATAATTTGGAGGCATATATTGCAGCGAGGGAAGTTCGTCTTTTGTCCGCCGACCAATTATTCCCTTAAGAACGCTAGCTTTCGGCTTCACCTGTCTGAGGTACACGTCTGAATAACCCGGCTGTAACAATCGTAGAGGTGCTCCCTTTATGCCCTAGTCGAACAAGCGGGAACGTAGGGCATAAGCATAGGAGCCAGGCAACCTAGCTTGGCAAAAATTTAAGTCATAAAGGTGCATATAATGGCGAAGACAAGACACATATGAGTAGACAACACATATATACGGTGAGCTTGACGCTCAAAAAATAATAATCATAATAAGCTTATGTGGAAAGAAGCCCCCAGGTATTATGGGGTATGTACATTTAATGATGTATGCCCCTTAAGTGTGCGGTTTATCCGAACACTGGATAGAAGTCATCCAAAAATGAAAAAGAGAGAAAAAAGGTGAGAGGGATAAAAGAAAGGACGAAGAAAAAAGGTATAAGTGTGAACTTAGGCGTAGAATCTTCGGAGCCGAGCAGCGTTCTATGGGTTTGGTTCCAAATGATTATCTGAGGTGTTGTGAAGGTGATAGGCTCCTCCAGTGAGAACTTCATCTATAATGAAGGGACCCTCCCATTTGGGCTTGAGCTTGTCCTTTTTCTTCTCTGGTCGGCGTAGGACGAGTTCACCGACATTATAAGTCTTTGCCCGTACTTCCCTGCTTTGATATCACTGAGCTTACTGTTGGTAAAATGCAGAATGGGCCTTTGCGACATCGCGCTCCTCCTCCAAGCCATCCAGATCATCCTGCCGGCCGAGCTCGGCCTCTCTCTCTCTTCATACATGCGCACTCGAGGTGAGTCATGAATAATGTTGCAAGCCAAAACAACGTCCACGCCGTACACCATGAAAAATGGTGTATATCCGGTCGTGTGATTGGGCGTGGTACGCAGCCCCTAGAGTACAGAATTGAGTTCTTCAACCCAGTGCTTGTCTGATTCTCATAGAGATCGCACTAGTCTGGGTTTGATGCCGCTCATTATCAAGCCGTTAGCCCGTTCGACCTGACTGTTTGTCCGAGGGTGATATACGGAGGTGTAATCGAGCTTGATGCCCAAATTAGCGTACCAGGTTTTCACCTCATCAGCCATAAAGTTGGAACAGTTGTCAGTGATGATGTTGTGCGGGACACCACGATGGTGTACATCACCAGATACGAAGTCTATAACCGGTCCGGCTTCGGCCGTTTTGACTGGTTTGGCTTCTATCCACTTAGTGAACTTGTCGACCATAACCAGTAAATATTTCTTCTTATGGATCCCCCCTTTAAGGGGTCCGACCATGTCTAGCCCCAGACCGCAAAAGGCCAAGTAATGGGGATTGTTCGTAATGCAGCGGGCGGCATATGGCTTTGATTGGTGAAAAGCTGGCATCCAACACAGCGCTGTATGAGGTCCTATGCGTTTGCTCGGGCCGTGGGCCAAAAGAAACTCGTACGGAAGGCCTTACTTACAAGGGCCCGGGTTGCGGCATGATGGCCACCAAGACTGGCTTGTATTTCAGCCAAGAGCTGTCGTCCTTCTTCTGCGGAGATACATCTTTGAAGTACTCTGGTGGTACTTTTCTTGTATAGTTTCCCCTCATGGACTTTGTAGGCCTTCAAGCATCGAACAATACTACGGGCCTCCGTCTGATCACCAGGGAGCTCATTCCTAGTAAGGTAGGCGGGGAAAGGTTCAGTCCACGGGGCAATTACAGCCATGATTTCGTGGGCCGATGGTGTTATTTCGGTGACCGAACCCCCGACAATATTGGAACTGTGTTCAGAATCTGGGGGTATGATCGGCTCCGGAGCGATGTTGCCGCTATCGTCCTGCCACACTACAGATGGCTTGAAGAGCCTCTCATGAAGGTGTTAGGTGGGACGGGGTCGTGTTTGGCGCCCATGCGGGCAAGTATGTCCGCAACTTGATTACTCTCTCGAGCCACATGATGAAACTCGAGCCCTTTAAATCGAGCTGATATTTTGAGTACGGTGTTGCGGTAAGCTGCCATCTTCGAATCTTTTGCATCGAAGTCTCCATTTATCTGAGATATTGCGAGGTTTGAATCCCCGCGCACTTCGAGGCATTGTATGCCCATGGAGACGGCCATCCCAAGACCATGCAATAGGGCCTCGTATTCGGATACATTGTTAGAGTCTGTATATAGTATTTGGAGCACATAACGGACTGTGTCTCCTGTGGGGGATGTCAAGATGACACCGGCCCCCAATCCGGCTAGCATTTTAGAGCCGTCGAAGTGCATCACCCAGTTGGAATATGTGTCGTACTCTTTAGGGAGTTCGGCCTCTGTCCATTCGGCGGCGAAGTCAGCCAACACCTGAGATTTAATAGCTTGGCATGGCTTGTAAATTATCTCAAATGGTAAGAGTTCAATGTACCATTTGGCAATCTGGCTGGTGGCGCCCATATTGTTTATAATATCATTAAGTGGTACTTCGGAAGCCACTATGATCGAGCACTCTTGAAAGTAGTGTCGCAGCTTGCGGGATGCCATAAAGACCGCATATGCTATCTTTTGATAATGCCGGTATCGGGATCTGCATGGTGTAAGGACTATCGATACGTAATATACTAGTTTTTGAAGTGGTAATTTATGTCCCTCCTCATCTCGTTCGACGACGAGCACCGCACTCACCACCTGGTGAGTTGCAGATATGTAGAGCAGCATCGGTTCGCCGACGTTTGGTGCGGCCAGGATTGGGTTACTTGCTAACAGAGATTTTATTTCTTCTAGTCCGGCTATGGCAGTGTTCGTCCACACGAAGTGGTCAGTGCGGCGAAGCAGGCAATATAATGGCAACACCTTTTCCCCTAGTCTGGAGATAAAACGGCTTAAAGCTGCCACACACCCAGCTAGTTTTTGGACCTACTTCAGGTCTATTGATGTTGCCAACCATGACAGGGCTCTGATTTCTGTGGGGTTTGCTTTGATTCCTCTATTGGAGACAATGAATCCGAGCAGTTTTCTGGCTGGAACACCAAAAACACATTTTTCCGGATTGAGTCGTATGTCATATGCTCGGAGGTTGTCGAATGTAAGGCGTAAGTCATCCACCAGTGATTCGACATGTTTGGTTTTGATGACTACGTCGTCTACATATGCCTCCACAGTTTTGCCGATTTGTTTTTCCAGGCATGTTTGAATCATGCATTGGTATGTTGCACCGGCATTTTTGAAAGGCATAGTGTTGAAGCAGAAGGGCCCATACGGAGTGATGAATGCCGTTGTGGCTTGGTCGGATTCTTTCATCTTAATTTGATGGTATCCGGAGTATGCGTCGAGGAAGCACAGGGAATCGTGTCCTATGGTTGCGTCAATAATCTGGTCAATTCGAGGTAGTGGGAAGGGGTCCTTAGGGCAAGTCTTATTAAGGTCTTTGCAATCGACACACAGGCGCCAGGATTTATCCTTCTTAGGTACCATGACCAGGTTTGCTAGCCAGTCCAGATGTTTGATTTCTTTGATAAACCCGGCTTCGAGTAGCTTGGCTAGCTCCTCCCCATAGCCTGTCGTTTGGGTTAGGAAAATCGGCGCATAGTTTGCTTGACTGGTTTGTATCCTTTCAGTATATTGAGACTATGCTCGGCCAGTCTTCGTGGGATACCTGGCATATCCGAAGGGTGCCAGACAAAAATGTCCCAGTTCTCACACAGGAATGCGCATAATGCAGCGTCGACCGTCGGATCTAGCTGTGCCCCAATGGAAGCTGTTTTCTTTGGGTCCGTCGGGTGGACTTGAAATTTGACTATTTCGTCTGCTGGCTTGAAGGAAGTGGATTTGGGTCTCTTATCGAGGATTACATCGTAGCTGTCCACTATGGAATGTAGGATGGTTAATTCTTCGGCCTTGAGGGCCTCAAATAAGGCCTTGAGGGCCAGAGAGGCGGTTTTCTTTTCAGCGCGGAGTGCTATGTCCGGATCACTGGTGATAGTGATAACTCCATTGGTCCCGGGCATTTTGAGCTTTATATACCCGTAATGGGGTACGGCTGGGAAGCGTGTGAATGCGTCTCGCCCCAGCAAGGCATGATACCCGCTGTTGAAATGTGCCACATGGAAGAGTAACTCTTCGGACCTGTAGTTCTCCGGCGTGCCGAATACCACGTTCAGTTTAATTTTTCCCGAGCATATTGCTTCTCGACTAGGGATAATACCGCGAAAGGTTGTGTTACTGTGCTCAATGTGACTCTTGTCCATTTGCATTTTATTGAGCGTGTCCTCGTAGATGAGGTTTCGTCCGCTACCACCATCCATTAGCACTTTAGAGAGCTGAAAGTCGTCTATGATTGGGTTTAGGACCAAAGGGCTGGTGCCCGGACTGAGCGGGCTCTTGGTTTGTCACCGGTGTTGAAAGTGATTGCCGTGTCGTTCCAAGGATTTACTGCTGCCACCTGGCAGACTTCCGCAAGGTCGCGGAGTGCCCTTTTGCTCTGACTATTTGATGAAAAGATCTCGAAGACCATGAATACTTTGAGATCGTTGTCCTCCGAAGAGTAGTTCTCTGGGGTGTGATACGTCTCCAACGTATCTATAATTTTTTATTGTTCCATGCTATTATATTACCCCTTTTGGATGTTTATGGGCTTTATTTTACACATTTATATTATTTTTGGGACTAACCTACTAACTGGAGGCCCAACCCATATTGCTGGTTTTTTTGCCTATTTCGGTATTTCGAAGAAAAGGAATATCAAACGGAGTCCAAACGGAATGAAACCTTCGGGAGCGTGATTTTTGGAACGAACGTGATCCGGAGAGCTTGGAGTGCAAGTCAAGAAGCTTCCGAGGGCCCCACGAGATAGGGGGCCGCGCCCCTCCTGTAAGGCGTGCCCCCTGTCTTGTGGGCCCCTCGGGCGGCCACCGACGTACTTCTTCCTCCTATATATACCTACGTACCCCGAAAACATCCAGGAGCACCACGAAACACAATTTCCACCGCCATAACCTTCTGTATCCGCGAGATCTCATCTTGGAGCCTTCGCCGACACTCTGCCGGAGGGGGAATCGACCATGGAGGGCTTCTACATCAACATCCTTGCCCCTCCGATGAGTTGTGAGTAGTTTACCACAGACCTACGAGTCCATAGTTATTAGCTAGATGGCTTCTTCTCTCTTTTTGGATCTCAATACAATGTTCTCCCCCTCTCTTGTGGAGATCTATTCGATGTAAACTCTTTTTGCGGTGTGTTTGTCGAGATCCGATGAATTGTGGGTTTATGATCAAGTTTATCTATGAATAATATTTGAATCTTCTCTGAATTCTTTTATGTATGATTGAGTTATTTTTGCAAGTCTCTTCGAATTATCAGTTTGGTTTGGCCTACTAGATTGATCTTTCTTGCCATGGGAGAAGTGCTTAGCTTTGGGTTCAATCTTGCAGTGTCCTTACCCAGTGACAGAAAGGGTTGCAAGGCACATATTGTATTGTTGCCATCAATGATAACAAGATGGGGTTTATATCATATTGCTTGAGTTTATCCCTCTACATCATGTCATCTTGCTTAATGCGTTACTCTGTTCTTATGAACTTAATACTCTAGATGCAGGCAGGAGTCGGTCGATGTGTGGAGTAATAGTAGTAGATGCAGGCAGGAGTCGGTCTACTTGTTATGGACGTGATGCCTATATACATGATCATGCCTAGATAATCTCATAACTATGCGCTTTTCTATCAATTGCTCGACAGTAATTTGTTCACCCACCGTAATACTTATGCTATCTTGAGAGAAGCCACTAGTGAAACCTATGGCCCCCGGGTCTATCTCTTATCATATTTTCTTTCAATTTACTTTTATTTGCATCTTTACTTTTTGCATCTATATCATAAAATACCAAAAATATATTTATCTTATCATACTATCTTTATTAGATCTCACTTTCGCAAGTGGCCGTGAAGGGATTGACAACCCCTTTATTGCGTTGGTTGCGAGTTCTCAGTTTGTTTGTGTAGGTGCGTGGGACTTTTGAGGAGCCTCCTACTGGATTGATACCTTGGTTCTCAAAACTGAGGTAAATACTTACGCTACACTTGCTGCATCACCTCTCCTCTTCGAGGAAAACCAACGCAAGCTCAAGACATAGCATGGTGTTGTTGGTGAGGATACCCTCGACGCTCTTGGCCACTTGCCGGGGTATCCAATATGCTTGAAGCTTATGCATTGGTTCGTTGTTCGGCGTCATGTGAATTTGACAGGGCTTGTCGAGCCATTCCTCGAGAACAGTTCTACGCCCCGTAAAGGGCTTGATTTTCTTGTCCACGGGATGATGATTAGGTGCTCCGCGAGGGTGCATCCTCTTTGCCCGTCCGAGAGATGGTCTAAAGGCCCGCGAGGGTGCATCCTCTTTGCCCATCCTCTTTGCCAGCGGGCTGTTTGAGTTTTCCAAGTGCTTTCCATTGCGCAGTACTTTTGCACTATATGTGCCAAATCTGCAAAGTGCAGTACGCGACGGTGGTTGAGGGCATTAAGGATTCCCTCATCCGTACAATTGTTACAAAATACCAAGATCGCATCATTGTCACAGCAATCTTTGATCTTGTTTTTAACAAGTAGGAATCTGGCCCAAAAGTGATGGACTGTTTTCTGAGGCTGCTGTTGTACATACATTAAGTCACATATGTCTGGAGGACCGGAATTGCTTGGTGAATATCGCTTGTGGTGGGTGGGCAGGCTTAAATCCAAACCCAGACCCACTGTGAAGTCCGGATCCTATGAAATTTCTGAGGTTACCGGCCCGGGCTTTAAAGCGTCCGGTGAGTTCTTGGGCTTGATGCACGATTCTATGTTCTGAGGACAAGAAGTGTCCTCCCGAAGATGGGTGTCCGGTTCTCTAAGCTCAGAAATCCGAACATACTTTGTTCTCAACGTAGGAGAAGAGTTACTGTCGGCTTGTTCCTCCACAATTTCCACCTGATGTGTGATCGGCGGAGATCTGATTTCTCTCTCATCGGGTTTAAGCCCAATCCGATCATAGTCGGTTGGTACCCCCAGGGCGGCGATGCGATCTACTAGTTCGTTTAAAGCCGATACATATGTTGGATCCATCTGGTCGGAGTATTCAGGGCCGACGCGGAGGCGGTTTTTGGTGACAGGCAGGGCTGCCTCTGGCTTAATGGCCGAACGAGTGCCCATGGTGAAGTTGCCGAGCCGGAGGGTTTGCCCCAAAGCTAGGGCTTCTCCGGAAGTGAAACTATCCTTGATGACAAGGCGAGCCATCAACCCTTCTGTCGACGGCACAGAGGAACTCTCAATGAAAGCACCAATGTCGGTGTCAAAACTGGCAGATCTCAGGTAGGGGGTCCCAAACTGTGTGTCTAAGGATCAAAGGTAACAAGAGGTAGGGGACACGATGTTTACCCACGTTCGGGCCCTCTTGATGGAGATAATACCCTACTTCTTGCTTGATTGACTTTGATGAGTACAGGGGTTACAAGAGTTGATCTACCTCGAGATCCTAATGGCTAAACCCTATATGTCTAGCTTGTATGATTGTGATTGCCCCTAAGGACTAAACCTTCCGGTTTATATAGACACTGAAGGGGGCTAGGGCTATACAGAGTCTGTTTACAGAGGAAGGAAACTACACATCCGAACGCCAAGCTTGTCATCCATGCAAAGGAGAGTCCCATCCGGACACGGGAAAAGGCCTTCTGTCTTGTATATTCATGGCCCGTTAGTGTTGGAAATATACCCTAGAGGCAATAATAAATTAGTTATTATTATATTTCCTTGTTCATGATAATCGTTTATTATCCATGCTATAATTGTATTGAAAGGAAACTCAGATACATGTGTGGATACATAGACAACACCATGTCCCTAGTAAGCCTCTAGTTGACTAGCTCGTTGATCAATAGATGGTTACGGTTTCCTGACCATGGACATTGGATGTCATTGATAACGGGATCACATCATTAGGAGAATGATGTGATGGACAAGACCCAATCCTAAGCCTAGCACAAAGATCGTAGTTCGTATGCTAAAGCTTTTCTAATGTCAAGTATCATTTCCTTAGACCATGAGATTGTGAAACTCCCGGATACCGTAGGAATGCTTTGGGTATACCAAACGTCACAACGTAACTGGGTGGCTATAAAGGTGCACTACAGGTATCTCCGAAAGTGTCTGTTGGGTTGGCACGAATCGAGACTGGGATTTGTCACTCCGTGTGAACGGAGAGGTATCTCTGGGCCCACTCGGTAGGACATCATCATAATGTGCACAATGTGACCAAGGGGTTGATCACGGGATGATGTGTTATGGAACGAGTAAAGAGACTTGCCGGTAACGAGATTGAACAAGGTATCGGGATACCGACGATCGAATCTCGGGCAAGTACTATACCGCTAGACAAAGGGAATTGTATACGGGATTGATCGAATACTCGACATCGTGGAACATGTGGGAGCCAACATGGGTATCCAGATCCCGCTGTTGGTTATTGACCGGAGAACGTCTCGGTCATGTCTGCATGGTTCCCGAACCCGTAGGGTCTACACACTTAAGGTTTGATGACGCTAGGGTTATAAAGGAAGTTTGTATGTGGTTACCTAATGTTGTTCAGAGTCCCGGATGAGATCCTGGACGTCACGAGGAGTTCCGGAATGGTCCGGAGGTAAAGATTTATATATGGGAAATCTTGTTTTGGTCGCCGGAAAAGTTTCGCGCATTATCGGTATTGTACCGGGAGTGCCGAAAGGGGTCCGGGGGTCCACCAGGGGGTCCACCAGCCCCAGGGGGGCACATGGGCTGTAGGGGTGTGCGCCTTGGCCTATATGGGCCAAGGGCACCAGCCCCAAGAGGCCCATGCGCCAAGAGATAAGGGAAAGGGAGAGTCCTAAAGGGGGAAGGCACCTCCTAGGTGCCTTAGGGAGGATGGACTCCTCCATGGCCGCACCCTTCCTTGGAGGAAGGGCCAAGGCTGCGCCCCCCCTCTCCCTTGCCCCTATATATAGTGGAGGGGAGGGAAGGGCAGCCGCACCTGAAGCCCTGGCACCTCCCTCCCTCCCGTGACACCTCCTCCTCTCCCGCAGGTGCTTGGCGAAGCCCTGCAGGATTGCCACGCTCCTCCACCACCACCACGCCGTTGTGCTACTGCTGGATGGAGTCTTCCTCAACCTCTCCCTCTCTCCTTGCTGGATCAAGGCATGGGAGACGTTACCGGGCTGTACGTGTGTTGAACACGGAGGTGCCGTCCGTTCGACACTAGGATCTTCGGTGATTTGGATCACGACGAGTACGACTCCTTCAACCCCGTTCTCTTGAACGCTTCCGCTTAGCGATCTACAAGGGTATGTAGATGCACTCTCCTTCCCCTCGTTGCTGGTTTCTACATAGATAGATCTTGGTGACACATAGGAAATTTTTGAATTTCTGCTACGTTCCCCAACAGTGGCATCAGAGCTATGTCTATTGCGTAGATTATTTGCACGAGTAGAACACAAAGTAGTTGTGGGCATTGATTTTGTTCAATATGCTTACCGTTACTAGTCCAATCTTGTTTCGACGGTATTGTGGGATGAAGCAGCCCGGACCGACCTTACACGTACTCTTACGTGAGACAGGTTCCACCGACTGACATGCACTTGGTGCATAAGGTGGCTAGCGGGTGCCAGTCTCTCCCACTTTAGTCGGAATGGATTTGATGAAAAGGGTCCTTATGAAGGGTAAATAGCAATTGGCATATCACATTGTGGTTCTGCGTAGGTAAGAAACGTTCTTGCTAGAAACCCATAGCAGCCACGTAAAACATGCAAACAACAATTAGAGGACGTCTAACTTGTTTTTGCAGGGTATGCTATGTGATGTGATATGGCCAAGAAGAATGTGATGAATGATATGTGATGTATGAAATTGATCATGTTCTTGTAATAGGAATCACAACTTGCATGTCGATGAGTATGACAACCGGCAGGAGCCATAAGAGTTGTCTTTATTTATTGTATGACCTGCGTGTCATTGAACAACGCCATGTAATTACTTTACTTTATTGCTAACCGGTAGCCATAGTAGTAGAAGTAATAAGTTGGCGAGACAACTTCATGGAGACACGATGATGGAGATCATGATGATGGAGATCATGGTGTCATGCCGGTGACGATGATGATCATGGAGCCCCGAAGATGGAGATCAAAAGGAGCAAAATGATATTGGCCATATCATGTCACTATTTGATTGCATGTGATGTTTATCATGTTTATGCATCTTATTTGCTTAGAACGACGGTAGTAAATAAGATGATCCCTCATTAAAATTTCAAGAAAGTGTTCCCCCTAACTGTGCACCATTGCGAAAGTTTGTCATTTCGAAGCACCACGTGATAATCGGGTGTGATAGATTCTTACATTCACATACAACGGGTGTAAGCCAGATTTACACACGCGAAACACTTAGGTTAACTTGACGAGCCTAGCATGTACAGACATGGCCTCGGAACACAAGAGACCGAAAGGTCGAGCATGAGTCGTATGGTGGATACGATCAACATGAAGATGTTCACCGATGATGACTAGTCCGTCTCAGGTGATGATCGGACATGGCCTAGTTGACTCGGATCATGTAATCACTTAGATGACTAGAGGGATGTCTATCTGAGTGGGAGTTCATAAGATGAACTTAATTATCCCGAACATAGTCAAAAAGATTTTTGCAAATTATGTCATAGCTCGCGCTTTAGTTCCACTGTTTTAGATATGTTCCTAGAGAAAATATAGTTGTAAGTTGACAGTAGCAATTATGCGGACAGTAGAAGGCTTATGTCCTTAATGCACCGCTCAGTGTGCAGAACCCCAAAACGTCGTATGTGGATGTTGCAAACATCGGACATACACATTTTGATAACTACGTGATAGTTCAGTTAAACGGTTTAGAGTTGAGGCACCAAAGACGTTTTTCGAAACGTCACGGAACATATGAGATGTTTTGAGGGCTGAAATTGGGATTTCAGGCTCGTGCCCACGTCAAGAGGTATAAAACCTCCGACGATTTTTCTTAGCCTGCAAACTAAGGGAGAAAAGCTCAATCGTTGAGCTTGTGCTCAGATTGTCTGAGTGCAACAATCACTTGAATCGAGTGGGAGTTGATCTTCCAGATGAGATAGTGATGTTTCTCCAAAGTCATTGCCACCAAGCTGCTAGAGCTTCGTGATGAACTATAACAAATCAGGGATAGATATGATGATCCTTGAGATATTCACGATGTTTGACACCGCGAAAGTAGAAATCAAGAAGGAGCATCAATTGTTGATGGTTAGTGAAACCACTAGTTTCAAGAAGGGCAAGGGAAAGAAGGGGTACTTCATGAAACGGCAAATCAGTTGTTGCTCCAGTGAAGAAACCCAGGGTTGAACCCAAACCCGAGACTAAGTGCTCTGTAATAAGGGGAACAGCCACTGGAGCAGAATTACCCTAGATACTTGGTAGATAAGAAGGCTGGCAAGGTCGATAGAAGTATATTGGATATACATTATGTTAATGTGTACTTTACTAGTACTCCTAGTAGCACCATGGTATTAGATACCGGTTCGGTTGCTAAGTGTTAGTAACTCGAAATAAAAGCTACAGAATAAACAGGAGACTAGCTGAAGGTGAGCTGACGATATGTGTTGGAAGTGTTTCCAAGGTTGATGTGATCAAGCATCGCACGCTCCCTCTACCATCGAGATTGGTGCTAAACCTGAATAGTGCTATTTGGTGTTTGCGTTGAGCATAGACATGATTGGATTATGTCTATTGCAATGTGGTTATTCATTTAAGGAGAATAATGGTTACTCTATTTATTTGAATAATACCTTCAATGGTCCTACACCTAAAAGAATGGTTTATTGAATCTCGATCGTAGTAATACACATTTTCATGCCAAAAGATATAAGATGGTAATGATAGTACCACTTACTTGTGGCACTGCCATGTAAGTCATATTGGTATAAAACGCATGAAGAAGCTCCATGTTGATGGATCTTTGGACTCACTCGTTTTTGAAAAGTTTGAGACATGCGAACCATGTCTATTAGTGTATACGCATGAAGAAACTCCATGCAGATGGATCATTTGGACTCACTTGATTTTGAATCACTTGAGATATGCAAGTCATACCACATGGGCAAGATGACTGAAAAGCCTCGTTTTCAGTAAGATGGAACAAGATAGCAACTTTTTGGAAGTAACACATTTTGATGTGTGCAGTCCAATGAATGATGAGGCATGCAGTGAATATCGTTATGTTCTTCGCGGATGATTTGAGTAGATATTGAGTATATTTACTTGATGAAACACATGTCTGAATTATTGAATGGTTCAAGTAATTTCAGAGTGAAGTTGAAAGATCATCGTGACAAGAGGATAAAATGTCTATGATATGATCATAGAGATGAGTATCTGAGTTACGAGCTTTGGCACACAATTAAGACATTGTGGAAATTGTTTCACAATTAATACCGCCTGGAACACCATAGTGTGATGGTGTGTCCGAACATCATAGTTACACCCTATTGGATATGGTGCGTACCATGATGTCTCTTATCGAATTACCACTATCGTTCATGGGTTAGGCATTAGAGACAACCGCACTCACTTTAATAGGGCACCACATAATTCCGTTGAGACGACACCATTTGAACTATGGTTTGGAGAAACCTAAGTTGTCATTTCTTAAAAGTTTGGGGCTGCGACGCTTATGTGAAAAAGTTTCATCGTGATAAGCTCAAACCCAAAGCAGATAAATACATCTTCATAGGACACCCAAAACAGTTGGGTATACCTCCTATCTCAGATCCGGAAGCAAAAGTAATTGTTTCTAGAAACGGGTCCTTTCTCGAGGAAAAGTTTCTCTCGAAAGAATTGAGTGGGAGGATGGTGGAGACTTGATGAGGTTATTGAACCATCACTTCAACCAGTGTGTAGCAGGGCACATGAAGTTGTTCATGTGGCACCTACACCAATTGAAGTGCAAGCTGATGATAGTGATCATGATGCTTCGGATCAAGTCACTACCGGACCTCGTAGGTCGACGAGGATGCGTACTGCTTCAGAGTATTACGTAATCCTGTCTTGAAGGTCATGTTGCTAGACAACAATGAACCTACGAGCTATGGAGAAGCTATGGTGGGCCCGGATTCCGACGAATGGCTCGAGGCCATAAAATCCAAGAAAGGATCCATGACTTTGGAAGAAATACTTGATGGTCGTAAGGCCGTTGGGTACAGATTGATTTTAAAAGGAAGACAGACAATGATGGTAAGTATCACCATTAAGAAAGCTTGACTTGTCATTAAAGATATTTTCCGACAAGTTCAAGGAGTTGACTACGGTGAGGCTTTCTCACTCGTAGTGATGTTAAGAGTCTGTTGGAATTGGATTAGCAGTTACTGCATTATTTGTGAAATCTTGCATATAGGATGTCAAAACATTGTTTCCTTGACAGTTTTCTTGAGGAAAGGTTGTATGTGATACAACCAGAAGGTTTTGACAATCCTGAAAGACGCTGACAAGTATGCAAAGCTCCAGCAATCCTTCTAAGGACTGGAGTAAGCATCTCGGAGTTGGAATGTACGCTTTGATGAGATAATCAAAGATTTTGGGTTTATACAAAAGTTTATGAGAAACTTGTATTTCCAAAGAAGTGAGTGGGAGCACTATAGAATTTCTGATAAGTATATGTTGTTGACATATTGTTGATCAGAAATGATGTAGAATTTCTGGAAAGCATATAAGGTTGTTCGAAAAGTGTTTTTCAATAGAAAACCTGGATTAAGCTGCTTGAACATTGAGCATCAAGATCTATGAGGATAGATCAAAACGCTAAATGGTACTTTCAAATGAGCACATACCTTGACATGATCTTGAAGGTGTTCAAGATGGATCAGTCAAAGAAGGAGTTCTTGCCTGAGTTATAAGGTATGAAGTTAAGAGTTAAAGCTCGACCACGGCAGAAGAGAGAGAAAGGACGAAGGTCATCCCCTAGCTTCAGACGTAGGCTCTATAGTATGCTATGCTGTGTACCGCACCGGAAGTGTGCCTTGCCATGAGTTAGTCAAGGGGGTACAAGAATGATCCAGGAATAGATCATTGGACAGCAGTCAAAATTGTCCTTGGAGTAAATAAAGGACATGTTTCTCGATTATGGAGGTGATAAAGAGTTCGGCATAAAGGGTTACGTCGATGCAAGCTTTAACACCTATCCGAATGACTCTAAGTAGCAAACCGGATACGTATAGCGGAGCAACCATTTGGAATAGCTTCAAGTGGAGCGTGGAAGCAGCATTTACAATATGACATAGAGAATTGCGAAGTACATACGGATCTGAATGTTACAGATCCGTTGACTAAAACCTCTCTCACAAGCAAAACATGATCAAACCCCAGAACTCCTTGAGACTTAATCACATGGTGATGTGAACTAGTTTAAGACACTAGTAAACTCTTTGGATGTTGGTCACATGGCGATGTGACCTATCAGTGTTAATCACATGGCGATGTGAACTAGATTATTGACTCTAGTGCAAGTGGGAGACTGTTGAAAATATGCCCTAGAGGCAATAATAAATTAGTTAGTATTATATTTCCTTGTTCATGATAATCGTTTATTATCCATGCTATAATTGTATTGAAAGGAAACTCAGATACATATGTGGATACATAGACAACACCATGTCCCTAGTAAGCCTCTAGTTGACTAGCTCGTTGATCAATAGATGGTTACAGTTTCCTTACCATGGACATTGGATGTCGTTGATAACGGGATCACATCATTAGGAGAATGATGTGATGGACAAGACCCAATCCTAAGCCTAGCACAAAGATCGTAGTTCGTATGCTAAAGCTTTTCTAATGTCAAGTATCATTTCCTTAGACCATGAGATTGTGCAACTCCCGGATACCATAGGAATGCTTTGGGTGTACCAAACGTCACAACGTAATTGGGTGGCTATAAAGGTGCACTACAGGTATCTCCGAAAGTGTCTGTTGGGTTGGCACGAATCAAGACTGGGATTTGTCACTCCGTGTGAACGGAGAGGTATCTCTGGGCCCACTCGGTAGGACATCATCATAATGTGCACAATGTGACCAAGGGGTTGATCACGGGATGATGTGTTACGGAACGAGTAAAGAGACTTGCCGGTAATGAGATTGAACAAGGTATCGGGATACCGACGATCGAATCTCGGGCAAGTACTATACCGCTAGACAAAGGGAATTGTATACGGGATTGATCGAATCCTCGACATCGTGGTTCATCCGATGAGATCATCATGGAACATGTGGGAGCCAACATGGGTATCCAGATCCCGCTGTTGGTTATTGAACGGAGAACGTCTCGGTCATGTCTGCATGGTTCCCGAACCCGTAGGGTCTACACACTTAAGGTTCGATGACGCTAGGGTTATAAAGGAAGTTTGTATGTGGTTACCGAATGTTGTTCGGAGTCCCGGATGAGATCCCGGACGTCACTAGGAGTTCCGGAATGGTCCGGAGGTAAAGATTTATATATGGGAAGTCTTGTTTTGGTCACCGGAAAAGTTTCGCGCATTATCGGTATTGTACCGGGAGTGCCGAAAGGGGTCCGAGGGTCCACCAGGGGGTCCACCAGCCCCGGGGGGGCACATGGGCTGTTGGGGTGTGCGCCTTGGCCTATATGGGCCAAGGGCACCAGCCCCAAGAGGCCCATGCACCAAGAGATAAGGGAAAGGGAGAGTCCTAAAGGGGGAAGGCACCTCCTAGGTGCCTTAGGGAGGATGGACTCCTCCATGGCCGCACCCTTCCTTGGAGGAAGGGCCAAGGCTGCGCCCCCCCCCCTCTCCCTTGCCCCTATATATAGTGGAGGGGAGGGAAGGGCAGCCACCCCTGAAGCCCTGGCGCCTCCCTCCCTCCCGTGACACCTCCTCCTCTCCCGCAGGTGCTTGGCGAAGCCCTGCAGGATTGCCACGCTCCTCCACCACCACCACGCCATTGTGCTGCTGCTGGATGGAGTCTTCCTCAACCTCTCCCTCTCTCCTTGCTGGATCAAGGCATGGGATACGTCACCGGGCTGTATGTGTGTTGAACGAGGAGGTGCCGTCCGTTCGGCACTAGGATCTCCGGTGATTTGGATCACGACGAGTACGACTCCTTCAACCCCGTTCTCTTGAACGCTTCCGCTTAGCGATCTACATGGGTATGTAGATGCACTCTCCTTCCCCTCGTTGCTGGTTTCTCCATAGATAGATCTTGGTGACACGTAGGAAAATTTTGAATTTCTGCTACGTTCCCCAACAGTTAGTCCATCCCATGTCACATAGGGTGGCTCCTTGAGGACCCCATAATCCAGGACCCCTCAGTGGCCCGCTCTGTTATTTTTTCTCTAATATTTTTTATTTATTCCAAAATAAATCTCCATGAAATTCCAGCTCATTTGGAGATGTGCAAAATAGGTATCTCTAACATAGCTTTTTTAGGCCTGGAATTCCAGCTACTGACAATCTCTCCCTTCATGTAAATCTTGCATATTAAGAGATAGAATGCATTAGACTTGCTCCACAAAGTGTTATATGGGCTAAAAACATTATAAATATTAGTTGGAAATCATGATGCAGAATGGACGTATCAATACCTTGTACCACATATCTGACGGCAGGATCTTTGTTCCCAAGAATGGGTCCTTTCTAGAGTAGGAGTTTCTCTCAAAAGAAGTGAGTGGGAGGAAAGTAGAGCTTGATGAGGTAATCATATTTTGATTGCATGTGATGTTTATCTTTTATGCATCTTATTTTGCTTAGTACGGCGCTAGCATTATAAGATGATCCCTTAACTAAAATTTCAAGGTATAAGTGTTCTCCCTGAGTATGCACCATTGCGACAGTTCGTCGTGTTGAGACACCACGTGATGATCTGGTGCGATAGACTCTATGTTCACATAAAACAGGTGCAAGACCGTCTTGCGCATGCCGAATACTCGGGTTAAACTTGACGAGCCTAGCATGTATAGACATGGCCTTAGAACACTGGAGACCGAAAGGTCGAACGTGAATCATATAGTAGATACGATCAACATAGAGATGTTCACCATTGATGACTACTCCATCTCACGTGATGATCGGACATGGATTAGTTGATTTGGATCACGTATCATTTGTATGACTTGAGGGATGTCTATCTAAGTGGGATTTCTTAAGTAATTTGATTAATTGAACTTAATTTATCATGAACTTAGTCCTGATAGTATTTGCAAATTATGTTGTAGATCAATAGCTCGCGATGTAGCTCCCCATTTATTTTTGATATGTTCCTAGAGAAAAATGAGTTGAAAGATGATAGTAGCAAAGATGCGAACTTGGTCCGTGATCTGAGGATTATCCTCACTGCTGCACAAAAGAATTATGTCCTTGATGCACCGCTATGTGACAGACCACTATTGCAGGAGCAGATGCAGACGTTATGAACGTTTGGCAAGCTCGTAATGATGACTACTTGATAGTTTAGTGCGCCATGCTTTACAGCTTAGAACCGGGACTTCAAAAATGTTTTGAATGCCACAGAGCATATGAGATGTTCCAAGAGGTGAAATTGGTATTTAAGACTTATGCCCATGTCGATAGGTATGAAACCTCTGACAAGTACCTTTCCTACAAGATGGAGGAGAATAGTTGAGCCAGTGAGCATGGGCTCAGAATGTCTGAGTACTACAATCGCTTGAATCAAGTGGGAGTTAATCTTCCAGATAAGATAGTGATTGACAGAGTTCTCTAGTTACTATCACCAATCTACTAGAACTTCGTGAAACTATAATATGCAAGGGATGACGAAAATTCCCGACCTCTTCGCGATGCTGAAATCGGCGAAGGTAGAAATCAAGAAAGAGCATCAAGTGTTGATGGTTAACAAGACCACTAGTTTCAAGAAAAAGGGCAAATGAAAAGAAAGGGAACTTCAAGAAGAATGGCAAGCAAGTTGCCACTCCTGTGAAGAAGCCCAAAGCTGGACCAAAACCTGAAACTGAGTGCTTCTACTATAGAGGGAATGGTCACTAGAAGTGGAACTACCCAAAATACTTGGCGAATAAGAAGGATGGAAAAGTGAACAAAGGTATATTTGATATACATGTTATTGATGTGTACCTTACTAGTGTTCATAGTAGCCCCTGGGTATTTGATACCGGTTCAGTTGCTAAGATTAATAACTCAAAACATGAGTTGCAGAATAAACAGAGACTAGTTGAGGGCGAGGTGACGATGTGTGTTGGAAGTGATTCCAAGGTTGATACGATCACCATCGCACACTCTCTCTACCTTCGGGATTAGTGTTGAACCTAAATAAATGTTATTTGGTGTTTGCGTTGAGCATGAATATGATTTGATCATGTTTGTTGCAATACAATTATTCATTCAAGTCAAAGAATAATTGTTGTTCTGTTTACATGAATAAAACCTTCTATGGTCATACACCCAATGTGAATGGTTTATTGAATCTCGATCGTAGTGATACACATATTCATAATATTGATGCCAAAAGATGCAAAGTTGATAATGATAGTGCAACATACTTCTGGCACTGTCGTTTAGGTCATATTGGTGTAAAGCACATGAAGAAATTCCATGCAGATGGGCTTTTGGAATCACTTGATTATGAATCATCTGATACTTGCAGACCATGCCTCATGGGCAAGATGACTAAAACTCCGTTCTCCGAAACAATGGAGCGAGCCGATGACTTATTGGAAATAATACATACCGATGTATGCGGTCTGGTGAGTGTTGAGGCTCGCAGCAAGTATCGTTATTTTCTGACCTTCACAGATGATTTGAGCAAATATGGGTATATCTACTTAATGAAATACAAGTCTGAAACATTTTAAAAGTTCAAAGAATTTCAGAGTGAAGTGGAGAATTATCATAACAAGAAAATAAAGTTTCTACGATATGATCACGGAGGCGAATATTTGAGTTATGAGTTTGGCCTTCATTTAAAACAATGCGGAATAGTTTCACAACTCACGCCACCTAGAACACCACAGCGTAATGGTGTGTTCGAACGTCGTAACCGTACTTTATTAGATATGGTTCTATCTATGATGTCTCTTACCGGTTTACCATTATCGTTTTGGGGTTATGCAATAGAGACAACTGCATTCACGTTAAATAGGGCACCGTTTAAATCCGTTGAGACGACACCGTATGAACTATGGTTTGGCAAGAAACCTAAGCTATTGTTTCTTAAAGTTTGGGGTTGCGGCACTTATGTCAAAAGGCTTCAGCATGATAAGCTCGAGCCCATATCGGAGAAGTGCGTCTTCATAGGATACCCTAAGGAAACAATTGGGTACACCTTCTACTATAGATCCAAAGGCAAGATTTTTATTGCCAAGAATGGAACCTTTCTAGAGAAGGAGTTTCTCTCAAAAGAAGTGAGTGGGAGGAAAGTAGAACTTGATGAGGTAAATGTACCTTCTCTCGAATTGGAAAGTAGCTCATCACAAAAAACCGTTCCCATGATGCATACACCAACTGGAGAGGAAGCTAATGATGATGATCATGAAACTTCAGATCAAGTTACTACTGAACTTCGTAGGTCAATCAAAGCAAGATCCGCACTAGAGTGGTACGGTAATCCTATTCTGGAAGTCATGTCACTAGACCAAGGCAAACCTACGAACTATGAAGAAGCTATGATGAGCCCAAATTCTGACAGATGGCTTGAGGTCATGAAATCTGAGATGGGATCCATGTATGAGAACAAAGTGTGGACTTTTGTGGACTTGCCCGATGATCGGCAAGCCATAGAGAATAAATGGATCTTCAAGAAGATGACCGACGCTGATAGTAATGTTACTGTCTACAAAACTCGACTTGTCGCAAAAGATTTTCGACAAGTTCAAGGAGTTGACTACAATGAGACTTTCTCACCCGTAGCGATGCTTGAGTCCATCTAAATCGTGTTCGCAATTGCCACATTTTATGATTATGTAATCTAGCAAATGGATGTCAAAACTGCATTCCTTAATGGATATCTCAAAGAAGAGTTGTATATGATGCAACCAGAAGGTTTTGTCGATCCTAAAGGTGCTAACAAAGTGTGCAAGATCCAGCGATCCATCTATGGACTAGTGCAACATCTCGGAGTTGGAATATACGCTTTGATGTGTTGATCAAAGCATATAGTTTTATACAGACTTGCGGTGAAGCCTGTATTTACAAGAAAGTGAATGGGAGCACTACAGCCTTTCTGATAAGTGTATGTGAATGACATATTGTTGATCGAAAATGATGTAGAATTTCTGGAAAGCATAAAGGAGTGTTTGAAAGGAGTTCTTCAAAGAAAGACCTCGGTGAAGCTACTTACATATTGGGCATCAACATCTATAGAGATAGATCAAGACGCTTGATAAGACTTTAGATGAGTACATACCTTCATAAGATTTTGAAGGAGTTAAAAATGGATCAGACAAAGAAGGAGTTCTTGCCTGAGTTGTAAGGTATGAAGTTGAGTAAGACTCAAAGACCGACCACGGTAGAAAAATAGAGAGAGAAAGAAAGTCATTCCCTATGCCTCAGCCACAGGTTCTATAAAGGATGCCATGCTATGTACCGAACCAAATGTGTGCCTTGCCACGTGTCTGGCAAGGGGGTACAAGAGTGATCCAGGAGTGGATCACTAGACAATGGTTAAAATTATCCTTAGGGTACTAAGGAAATATTTCTCAGTTATGGAGGTGATAAAGAGTTCGTTGTAAAGAGTTACGTCGATGCAAGCTTTTACACTGATCCAGATGACTCTGAGTCTCAATCTGGATACATATTGAAAGTGGGAGAAATTGGCTAGAGTAGCTCCATGCAAAGCATTGTAGACATAGAAATTTGCAAAATACATACGGATCAAAATGTGGAAGACCTGTTGACTAAACCTCTCTCACAAGCAAAACAATACACCTTAGTACTCTTTGGGTGTTAATCACATAGTGATGTGAACTAGATTATTGACTCTAGTAAACTCTTTGGGTATTGATCACATGGCAATGTAAACTATGGGTGTTAATCACATGCCGATGTGAACTAGATTATTGACTCTAGTGCAAGTGGGAGACTGAAGAAAATATGCCCTAGAGGCAATAATAATGTTGTTATTTTATATTTCCTTATTCATGATAAAGGTTTATTATTCATGCTAGAATTCTATTGATCAGAAAATTAAATACATGTGCGAATACATAAACAAATACCATGTCCCTAGTGAGCCTCTACTAGACTAGCTCGTTGATCAAAGATGGTTAAGGTTTCCTAACCATGGACATGTGTTGACATTTGATAACAGGATCACATCATTAGGAGAATGATGTGATGTACAAGACCCATCTGTTAGCTTAGCATTTGATCATACAGTTTATTGCTACTGCTTTCATGTATGTCAAATACATATTCCTTTGACTATGATATCATGCAACTCCCGGATACCGGAGGAATGCCTTATGTGCTATCAAACATCACAACGTAACTGGGTGATTATAAAGATGCTCTACAGGTATCTCCGAAGGTGTTTTGTTGGGTTGGCATGAATCGAGATTAGGATTTGTCACTCTGAGTATCGGAGAGGTATCTCTGGGCCCTCGGTAATACACATCATAATAAGCCTTGCAAACAAATGGCTAATGAGTTAGTTATGGGATGGTGTATTACGGAATGAGTAAAGAGACTTGCCAGTAATGAGATTGAACTAGGTATAGAGATACCGACGGTCGAATCTCGGGCAAGTAACATACCGACGGACAAAGGGAATTGAGTATGTTGTCATAATGCTTCGACCGATAATGATCTTCGTAGAATATGTAGGAGCCAATATGGGCATCCAGGTTCCGCTATTGGTTATTGACCAGAGAGGTGTCTCGGTCATGTCTACATAGTTCTCGAACCCGTAGGGTCCACACACTTAACGTTCGATGTCGATTTGGTATTATATGAGTTATGTGGTTTGGTGAACGAATGTTGTACGGAGTCTCGGATGAGATCATGGACATGACGAGGAGCTCCGAAATGGTTCGGAGGTAAAGATCGATATAGGACGATGATATTTGGTCTCCGGAATGGTTTTGGAATGCACCGGAAAGTTATAGGAATACGGGAACGGGTTCCGGAGGCACCAGGAGAGTATTGGGCCTTATTGGGCCATGTAGAGGGAACACACCAGCCCACATGGGCTGGTGCGCCCCCTTTAAGGCATCCAACCCCAATTAGATGGAAGGGGGAGGCGCCACCTCCTCTTGCCATATCTCCGGAAGGGTGAAAGGAAAGCGAGGGGGGCGCCTCTCCCCTTCCCTTCTCCCTTGTGCAATATATGGAAGGGGGCGCACCACTAGGAAAACCCTAGGGTGGCCGCCGGCCCTATTGGAGGCGCCCTAGGGCTGCCTCCTCCCCTCCCACACCTATATATATGTGGGGTGGGGTGCCACACAATACACAACTTATTTCCACGTCGTGTGTCGGCACCCCTCCGCCTCTAGTTTACTCCTCCGCTCTAGATCGTCGCAGTGCTTAGGCGAAGCCCTGTGGGATTGCTTCACCACCACCGTCACCATGCTGTTATGCTGACGGAACTCATCTACTACCTTGTACCGCTTGCTAGATCAAAATGGCGAGGACAACACCGAGCTGAACGTGTGCAGAACACGGAGGTGTCGTGCATTCGGTACCTGATCGGGCGAATCGCGAAGGTGTACGACTACATCAACCACGTTGAATAAACGCTTCCGCTTACGGTCTACGAGGGTACGTAGACACACTCTCCCTCGCGTTGCTATGCATCTCCATGGATAGATCATTGCATGTGCGTAGAATTTTTTTGTTTCCATGCAACGTTTCCCAACAGTTACAATGCAGATTCTTTGCCTAGCTCTAAAAAATAGGTGTTGGAATTCAGACAGACTTGCAAGCCATGGACTGGAACACCAGGAGGCTTGTCCATTTTGTGCCTAGGAGAAGGAGACCACCGATCACATCTTACTAGACGGGAGAGGTTTGGACTCTTGTTTCCTAGCTCTCAACAAACCGGATTGGGTGCCCCTCAGGTGGTCAAGATTGGAGGAATGGTGCATTAATAAGCTGGGGAGGCCTATACAAAAAAGACGTGCGTGTGATCTTCCTTCTTATAGTGTGGGAGTTAAGAGAAGCACTGCAATGCCATTGTGTTCGATGGAGCTTCACCATCCCTGCCACTACTAGCCCAAAGAATAGACGTTGAAGATAGAATGATAAAGCAAGAGGGAATCTTAAAAGGAGATGTGGAAGACTTGTTCGAGGCTGCTAGTTGCACCAACTGAAGAAGCAGCATTGCTTGTTAGTAATAGTTGTCCTGCTAGTAGTACTACTGTAGCGGTTGGCATATTCTATCATGGGAGCTAGCCAGAAAAATTCCAGATAGCAACTGGAGAATCGCGTGGTTGGTGTATTCTATCACAAGAGCTAGTCAGAAATTTCCAGATAGCAACTCGAGAATCGCGTCCAACCAACAAACTTCGCTTGACAATGGCTAGCGGGTAGCACAGTGACATCACCCAGAGCAAATCCCTGCAATAGGGACCATTGGATTGGGCATATCCAACGGTGTATGCCAGGCCACGCAGTTCTCGGACACAAACCAACAAATATGAGCCATCTGATTAAAAAGATCCAACGTTCTACTCCCTCTGTAAACAAATATAAGAGTGTTTAGATCACTACTTTAGTAACCTAAACGCTCTTACATTTATTTATGGAGGGAGTATATTACTTGATACTGCTATAATGTATAGGAGTATAGAGGTATAGGTAACTCTCGCGCGTATTT